>NC_135904.1:13247451-13509619 GCF_964194155.1 Cetorhinus maximus
GGGTAGGTGGAGAGGGGGAGGAGGGTAGGGGAGGAGGGGAGGAGGGTAGGGGGAGGAGGGTAGGGGAGGAGGGGTGGAGAGGAGGGGGGAGGAGGGGTGGTGAGGAGAGGAGGGGGGAGGAGGGGTGGTGAGGAGAGGAGGGGGGAGGAGGGGTGGTGAGGAGAGGGGGAGTTGAGCGGGGGGTGAGGGGGGCGGGGAGGTGAAGAGAGGGGGGAGGTAGGAGAGGGGGGAAGTGGTGGGGGGGAGGGGGAAGTGGTGGAGGGAGGGGGATGGTGGGGGGAGGGGGGGCGAGGTGAGGGAGGTGGGCGGGGGGATGAGGAGAGGGGGAGGGGTGGAGGTGAGGGGAGGGGGAGGTGAGAAGGGGGAGGGGGTGGGGGGAGTTGAGAAGAGCTGGGGAGGGGGTGGAGGGTGGGGGAGGGGAGGTGGTGGGGGGAGGGGGATGGGTGGAGAGAGGGGGAGGGGTGAAGGGAGCGCGGTGGGAGGGAGGGCGAGGTTTGGAGGGGGATGGGTGGAGGGGGGGAGGGAGAGATGGGGCAGGGGTGGGGGGAGGGATTAGAGAGAGAGGGAGGGAAAAAGGATGGATGGAGGGAGGGGTGTACAGCGAGAGAGATGGTTGGAGGGAGAGGGGTGGGGTGGATAGAATGGTCGAGGGAGGGATGGACGGGGAGGGAGAGCGGAGGGGTGGAGGGAGAGGCGAGGGTTGGAGAGAGAGGAGGTGTGGGGTGGAGGGAGAGGGAGGAAGAGGGGAGTGGTGGAGATGGGAAGCGTGAGAGAGGGGGGATCATGATAGGTGCTATATTAATACAAGACATTTTTTTCTACACCCCTAGCCTGCGGGGAGAATTGGATTTATTTATTTACAGATAGTAACAGAAGGAGGACATTCAGATTTTCAAGCCAGTTCCAATATTCAATTACACCTGGATCTATTCCTCAACCCCATTAACTCGCCTTTGCTCCATTTTACATGACATCCATACCTATGTTGCATTGGGTGGGGGTAAGGGTAGTTTGTAAATGCCTTCTGCTATTTAAAAAGGTCGCACATGTGAACTGTGTAGTAATATTGCAAAGGATTGGTTAACGTTATTTACCTGACTCCATCAAAGCTGGTAAACTGTCTTTTCTGTTTCAGGTGTTGATGGGAAGCTGTCTCTCACTGGATGTTCCTTTTTGCTTTTAATTAGCTGCGTGCTTTGACCAAAGCGGTTATTGCTCCTCTATCCTGGTCTTCGGACAAAGACTGTTCCTCTTAAAAGGAGTGCAATGTATAATCCAGAGCATCTCTTGGCACAATTATTCAAAAGGTGCAGTTATTCCTCCTACAGGTGAACCTTAAACTCCAAAAGGCTCAGAATGCTGAGCCGGCTGCAGGAGCTGAAGAAAGAAGAGGAAGCTCTATTGAAAATCAAAACCAATTTACAAGATCAATTAAACCGACTCAAGGTAAACCTAAAGAACATTGCATATTTATTGTTTATATATGGAACATAGATTAAGTGGCTTTTCACTCAGGGCCAGTAGCAAGTGTTTCCTGGTCAGGTATAGCACAGGTTGGAAATCATAAACCCTCTCCCTACCCACAATACTTCATTATTGCCATTATTTGCCCCTGCCACCCTGTGATTAGGGCAGTTGGGGTGGGGGTCAAGGGTGAAGGAGATCTCTGCTCCCATCAACCAACCAAATGCACTCTTGAGTTTTATATTTTGTTCTCTCCTGTGATGTCAATAAAGCATCCCCTGAATTTCCTTTGATTAAATTTGCCTGTTGCAGAATTTTGCAGTCACTCTGTATGAGCAGATCCAGCGCTATTGTATTGGGCTGAGAAACACATCTGAACACATTTAGGAGAGGCGATGGCAAAGTGGTATTGTCACTGGACTAGTAATCCAGAGACCCAGGGTAACTCTCTGGGGATCCAGGTTCGAATCCCAACATGACAGATGTTGGCATTTGAATTCAATTTAAAATATCTGTAATTAGGAGTCTAACGATGACCATTAGGTTGTCTGGTCCACTAATGCCCTTTAGGGAAGGAACCTGCCGTCCGACATGACTTCAGACCCACAGCAGTGTGGTTGACTCTTAACTGCCCTCTGAAATGGCCTAGTAAGCCACTCAGCTGTGCCAAACCGCTACAAAGTCTGTAAGGAATGAAACCAGACAGACTACTTGCCATTGGAGATGACAATGACAAAGTCCTCCTTACTAACATCTGGGGGCTTAGTGCCAAAATTTGGAGAGCTGTCTCACAGACTAGTCAAGCAACAGCCTGACATAGTCATATTCAAGGAATCATACCTTACAGATAATGTTGAGAGGGACTCCTTGACATCAATTCCGGACGCCATGATGTCTCATGTCTCACCGACCGACCCCCCTCAGCTGATGAATCAGTGCTCCTCCATGTTGAACACCACTTGGAGGAAGCACTGAGAGTGGCAAGGGTGCAGAATGTACTCTGGGTGGAGGACTTCAGTAGCACCACTGACCAAGCCCTAAAGGACATAGCTGCTAGACTTGGTCTGCGACAGGTGGTGAGGGAACCAACAAGAGGGAAAAACGTACTTGACCTCATCCTCACCAACCTGCCTGCCGCAGATGCATCTGTCCATGACAATATCAGAAGGAATGACCACCGCATAGCCCTTGTGGAGACGAAGTCCCATCTCCACATTCAGATACCCACCATCGTGTTGTGTGGCATTACCACCATGCTAAGTGGGATAGATTTCAAAGAGATCTAGCAACTCAAGACTGGACAACTATGAGGTACTGTGGGCCATGAGCAGCAGGAGAAATGTACTCGACCACAATTTGTAATCTCACGGCCCAGTATATCCCCCACTCTACCATTACGACCCTGGCTCAATGAAGAGTGCAGTAGGGCATGCCAAGAGCAACACCGGGCATACCTAAAGATGAGGTGTCAACCTGGTGAAGCTCCAACTCAGGACTACTTGCGTGTCAAACAGCATAAGCAGCATGCATTAGACAAAGCTAAGCAATCCCACAACTAACAGATCAGATTTAAGCTCTTCAGTCCTGCCACATCCAGTCGTGTATGGTGGTGGATAATTAAACAACTCACTGAAGGAGGAGGCTCCACAAATATCACCATCCTCATTGATGAGGGAGCCCAGCACATTAGTGCAGAAGATAAGGCTGAAGCATTTGTAACAGTCTTCAGCTAGAAGTGCCATTGTGATCGACCTCGGCCTCCTCCGGAGGTTGCCAGTCTTCAGCCAATTCGATTCACTCCATGTGATATCAAGAAATGGCTGAAGGGACTGGATACTGCAAAGGCTATGGGCCCTGACAATATTCCAGCAATAGTGCTGAAGACTTGTGCTCCAGAACTTGCCACACCCCTAGTCAAGCTGTATGGGAACAGCTACAACACTGGCATCTACCCGACAATGTGGAAAATTGCCCAGGTGTATCCCTTCGACAAAAAACGGACAACTCCAATTCGGCCAACTACCGCCCCATCAGTCTACTCTCAATCATCAGTAAACTGACGGAAGGGGTCATCAATAGTGCTATCAAGCAGCACTTACTTCGAAATAACCTGCTCACTGACGCCCAGTTTGAATTCCACCAGGATCACTCAGCTCCTGGATTTCAGCCTTGGTTCAAACATAGGCAAAAGAGCTGAACTCCATTGGTGAGGTGAGAGTGACTGTCCTTGACACAAAGGCAGCATTTGACCGAGTCTGGCATCAAGGAGCCCCAGCAAAATTGGAGTCAATGGGAATCGGGGAAAACTTTCCGCTGGTTGAAGTCATATCTAGCACAAAGGAAGATGGCTGTGATTGTTGGAGGTCAATCATCTCAGTTCCAGGACATCACTGCAGGAGTTCCTCAGGGTAGTGTCTTCAACCCAACCAATGATCTTCCCTCCATAAGGTCGGAAGTGGGGATGTTCACTGATGATTGCACAATGTTCACCATTCTTGATTCCTCAGATACTGAAGCAGTCCATGTCCAAATGCAGCAAGACCTGGACAATATCCAGTCTTGGGCTAATAAGTGGCAAGTGACATTCATGCCACACAAGTGCCAGGCAATGACCATCTCCAACAAGGGAGAATCTAACCATTGCCCCTTGACATTCAATGGCATTACCATCACTGAATCCCCCATTATCAACATCCTGGGGGTTACCATTGACCAGAAGCTGAACTGGACTAGCCATATAAATATTGTGGCTACAAGAACAGTTCAGAGGCTGGGAATCCTGTGGCGAGTAACTCACCTCCTGATTCCCTAAAGTCTGTCCACCAACTACAAGGCACAGGTCAGGAGTGTGATGGAATACTCCCCAGTTGCCTGGGTGAGTGCAGCTCCAACAACACTCAAGAAGCTTGACACCATCCAGGACAAAGCAGCCTGCTTGATTGGCAGCCCATCCACAAACATTCACTCCCTCCACCATTGACGCACAGTGGCAGCAGTGTGTACCATCTAAAGATGCACTGCAGGAACACACCATGGTACCTTACAGGAGCTTCCAAACCCACGACCGCTACCATCTAAAAGGACAAGGGCAGCAGATACATGGGAACATCCCCTCCAAGTTGCACACCATCCTGACTTGGAAATATATCACCATTCCTTCACTGTCGCTGGGTCAAAATCCTGGAACTCCTTCCTTAAGAGCACTGTGGGTGTACTTACACCACATGGACTGCAGCAGTTCAAGAAGGCAGCTCACCACCATCTTCTCAAGGGCAATTAGGGATGGACAATAAACGCTGGCCTAGCCAGCGACGCCCAAATCCCATGAATGAAAATGACAAAAACCTTTAGTGTGGTAAGCATCTAAAAGCTCATTTTAGATAGGGTAGGACATTCATTATTATTTCCTCTATTTAGAAAAGCATTTTTTTTACTCCATGTTTGTACCATTCACGCACTGGGAGCTTACAGTTTAGACCCACTTATCAGGTTTCTCAGGGTGGTCCAAAGCCCTTCCCATGCATGACCAGCTGTTGCTGTGCCAAGCAAATGCAGCAGCCAGTTTGTACCCAGCAAGTTTTTGGCTGAAGAAAAAATGTTGTCCAGGACACTGGGAGTACCATGGGCTCTTTTACATAAAACGTAACTGTAAGAGGGAGTTTTATCATGAAGTCAGTACCCCCGATGGTGCAATACCCCTGAATGTGCAAGCTATTGCAAAAATTTGGTGCCAGCATTATGTTGGAATGTGTTTTTATACAAGTGTTGTACCTTCAGGTAGAAGAATTGGCCCTGCGATCGATGATCATGACCAGGCAAGATGGCGATGGTGATGATGACAACGGTGACAATGACAGCTGTGGTCAGGCATCGGATCCTGTAGAGGTGAGAAGTGTGACCCAAGATGCAAATGTTCAAATTTTTGAGATGCACAGTGTTATGACGTGGCAGATGATGTGTGCCGGGTGGATCAAATCCACAAGGGAAACGTGATCACACGGTCACAATGATTCTGCAATTTGTATTTTATTTCAAAATGTGTGCCCTGAATTCAGTAGTAGTAAGTCCACCTAGGCTCTTTACAAAACTAAACAAAACATTTATTAACAAAAGAAAAGATTTCAAGCGCATACATAGATTTACAAATTACTACTATAATAACTCCTAAAACCCCCAATTAATTTGGCTTCCAGTTATACCCCTGTTAAGGCAACAGTAAAAAATAGATTTAAACAGATCCAGGCAAGTCAACACAATATCCTGGACAGTCGAATTCAAAGTGGCTTTTCCCAGCTTCGGTTTCTGCAGACAGCAGTTTAATGCACAACTACTGGAGGTTTTCCACTCTTCTGTTAAATCTTACATTGCCTTCCTCTCTGAAATATAGCCTGTTCTCCTTTATACATGTTTTTCCCTATTAATGTAAATTGCATTGTTCCCATATGTCTTTGGAGCTTTACTTTTCTCGTAATATAAATCATTGCATGGTGCTGCTAATACTATCAGTAACCTTTGGGAAAAATAAACACACTGCTTAGCCTAGCTTTTCTGACTAGCTTTAACATCCTACCAACTCTTTGAAATTCAAATTACCCTGATTTATCTAAAAATGCATATTCTCACTTCACCTTTGAAAACTTCAACCACCTTTACATATTTAGCATTTCAAACCTAGCTTCTTTTGATAAGTCAAAGCCTCCAAACCAGCTGTCTCCAATTCAATTAAAACACACTATCCAAACCCCACTATTAACCTACTTTAACAATAAATCACAATAATATTGAGAATTATTATACTTTCGTGACAACAGAAAAAAAGCTATAGGAAACCCCAGTGAATGCCAGTTGGATAGTTTTTGTGTGCACCATTTAAATTCTGCCTCGCCATCTGATATTAGCTTATGCAATCCTTGGTTCATTCCAATGAATCATTTGTTCACTCTGTCCTCTATTTCTTCTCAGTGAAAAAGTTGTAGGTTATGGGGAAGGAACGGTGAAGTGTGGCTAAATGGATTGCTGTTTAAAGGAGCTGGTGTGCTTGTTGTGTAAAAAAAAATAAATAACGTTTTTCTTCTGCTTTTATCAATCATTTAAATCAATGTCCTCAGGTTATTGACTCTTCAGCCATTGGGAACAGTTACTCTTTATTCTATCTAAATCCTTCATGATTTTAAATACCTCTGTCAAATTTCCTCTCTGCCTTCTCTGTTCTAAGGAGAATAACCCCAACTTCTCAATTCTTAACAGTAATCCCTCACCCTGGAACCATTCTAGTAAATCTCCTCTCCAAGTCCTTGACATCCTTCCTAAACAAATTACAGGAGGACACTAATAAACTTGGAAATTGGGCAAATAATTGGCAAATTAAGTTTAACACACAATGTGAGGTTGTATATCTTAGTAGGCAGAATGGGGAGGTCACTTTTTATTTGGAAGGTGTAATTCTAGGTGAGGTAGAGGAACAAAGGGATCTCAGAATACAAATCTACTAATCACTAAAAGATGTGCTGCAGGTTAGCAAGACCATAAAAAAACAAGCACTAGGCTTTATTTCTAGTGGGATGGAATTGGAGAAGAAGGGAAGTTATGCTAAACCTATATCAAACCTTGGTTAGACCACACTTGAGTGCTGTGTATAGTTGTGGCCACCATGGTGCAGAGAAGATTTAGAAGGATAATACCAAAAATGTGTGGATATACTCATCAGGAAAGGATTGACAGGCTGGGTCTCTTTCTCTTGAATAAAGGTTTTGAGGTGATCTAATAGAGGTCTTTAAGATTGAGTGGTTTTGTGGGGAAGAACATAACTAGAGGCCATCAGTATAAGAAAATCACATTGTTACAGCACAGAAGGAGGCCATTCAGTCCGTTGTTGCTGTGCTGGCTCTCTGAAGGAGCAATTCACCTCGTGCCATTCCCCCACCCTCCCTGTAGCCTTGTGCATTCTTCCTTTTCAGCTAATAATCCAATTCCCTCTTGAAAGCCTTGATTGACCCTGCCTCAACCACACACTCAGCAGTGCATTCCAGATCCTAATCACTCACTGCATGAAAGTTTTTCCTCATGTTGCCATTGCTTCTTTTGCTAGTTTCCTTAAATCTGTGCCCTCTAATTCTCAATCCTTTCACCAATGAGAACAGTTTCTTCCTATCTATTCTGTCTAGACCCCCTCATGATTTTGAATACCTCTATCAAATCTCTTCTCAACCTTGTCTTCTGCAAGGAGAACAGTTCCAACTTCCCCAATCTATGTAACTGAAGTCACCAAGAAATCTAATAGGGAATTCAAAAGAAATTTATTTACCTAAAGAGTGGTGAAAATGTGCTGCCAAAGGGAGTGATTGAGATGAATGGTATTGATGTGTTTAAGGGGAAACTAGATAAACACATGAGAGAGAAGGGAATAAAGGGCTATGCTGATATCATTAGATGAGGAAGGATGGGAGGAGACGGTGGTGTAGTGATAATGTCACTGAACTAGTAATCCAGGGACCCAAGCTAATGCTCTGGGGACATGAGTTCAAATCCCACCATGGCAGTTGGTGGAATTTAAATTCAATTCATAAATCTGGAATATAAAGCTAATCTCAGTAAGGTGACCATGACCACTATCATCGATCATTGTAAAAACCGATCTGTTTCACTAATGTCCTTTAGGGAAGGAAATCTGCAGTTCTTGCCCGATCTGGCCTACATGTGACACATGTCTGACCCACAGCAATGTGGGTGACTCTTAACTGCCTCCTGAAATGACCACTCAGTTCACAAGCAATGAGAGATGGGCAATAAATGCTGGCCTTGCCAGCGACGTCCACGTCCCACAAAATAATCTTTTTTTTAAAAAAAAGATGCTCAAGTGGAACATAAAGACTGATTTATGGACTGGTCGGGCTACTTTCTGTGCTACATATCCTATGTAATGGGCTTCAGTTTTCCAAATAAGCCTAATATGTGGTCTGTACACACCTCATCCACTCTCTGAAACCAACAAATCTGTTCTTCCCCAATGAGTTTTGAAGTCAGCAATTAGTACAGAAAAAGGATGGAGGGCGAAAAGCATTTAATTTGATGCAAAAGTACAAAATTTTAACACCAGAATGATAATTGAGGAAAAGTAGTATATGAGAAACTCGAGATGCATTAAAGTTTTAGCCTAGTCTGACTTTGCTATTGAATGGCTGTTGTGATGTTTTTCATTTGCTAACCATTTCTTTCCACAGTCCTCGATGCAGGTAGATGATGCAAGTGTTATCAATCAAACCCAGCTTCAGTTGAGCACATCGCAGTCAGTTAGAAATGTAAGACAGAGAGATGAGGAAGAGGAGGAGGAAGAGGATGAAGAATACAGCTTCTAAATGGGTCGCTTTCAGACAAGAATGCAAAGAAGTCTCACAAACAGAATGCACTGAATTGCTTTTTAAGGTGAAGTGTTGAACTGTACTTGTAAAGAGTGAAGCCTCTGAATCTGACAATGTGTCAGAGTGCAAGGTTTTCCAATAACTGCAGAGTAAGCTAGACACTGGGCAGACGGTTGCCACGGAGGGTGGAAATCAGCCATTTCTGAGCCTGCAGCCTGTTAATTACTGGAATATTGAGCAGAATTTGAAACTTTGAAATATTCGTCTTGATTGCTGTGCCTCGTTTCTGCAGAGAAACAGGGAAAGACTGAAGGTGAAAAGAAAACGTGGGATTGGGGGACTTTAGCTTGCTGAACAAAGATAATGTGTATGTTTCTGGTACAGGAAAACACTGAAACATCCTTGGATTAAGAAAATGAAAACTAAAATGCATGATTGTGGCTAAGGAATAAAAGAGGGCATGAGATTCTACAGTCCTAAATGTTTTTTTTTGGAGCATTGATGTCAGGACATCAGAACAATAAACACACACAGTCAGCTGGACCTGTGGAGTATATTCAAATACTGCAGTATCAGTTCAGAGCTAATTAGGAAACTTTACAGTGTGTCTCACTGAGGTTCTCTAATGGTGGTAACCAATACCGCAGCATTACCTCCTGGCACACACACTCCATGTAATATAGCTTAAGGAATTGAATATTGTTGGCCTTGGGCAACATGTCTTTAAAATAATGTTCCACTCCTAAATATGTTAAAGGAGGAAGGTGCATTTGGTACTGAGGGTGTGGTCGAGCTGAGTCTGGCTAGATGTTTTGTCTCTTTGCATGGATAAGTTTTGTTGAATTTTGGAAACGATTTAAAAATTCTTGTTCTGCTAGATATTAGCCAATTCATGTATTTTGTTTAAAAAGCTGACAAGTACAGTTACTGCAGCCTCCTAGCATAGGATTGTAATTATCATCTTCAGTCAGCCACCATCAGAAGTCTGTTGGCTATTCGTCACAGGACTGTGTTTGGGACAGTCCACAGTTGCTCCATCATTGACTTGTGTGACTGCAACTGTATTGCAGCTTGCACCCATAGGATATATCTACGTGTTCATTTTGTGAATTTGTGGAGCCTCACCTTGAGGGACAGCTTATCCATTCATGAGATTCTTCCCCCAAACTCCCAGTCAGTGTTCCAGGTCAGCAGAGCAGGAGTGCAGACTTATACAATGACCCCTGTAATTCAGTCATTCCTATGTAATTATTTTCCTCTTGGTTTCCCAGCATTGTGGCCTATTCCACAGCCTCGGAGAGACAGGCCAAAAAGTGCTGCTGAGGAATTTGGTTTTTTTTTTAATATTATACACACGCTTTTTCAAAAAAGTCGCCATTTTCATTGGCTACAATACACTGTTCCTTTGTTTGCTCTTTTTTAATAGATGTAGCACTGTGCCAGATTGAGTGGGTTTCAGTCACCTGTGAAAGCCAGTAATACAGAATGCCAATCAATCTTGAGCAAATGCACCATGATTGAGTGAGCTAATCCAAACTGAACCATGTGTTGACTGTAACATAAGGTATGAAGCTGTGAATTTGAGCGTTCCGTTTCTAAAATTGAGTATTTTGATTCATGGTCATATAAATAAAGTAAAGTGCCAAGAAAAGTGATAATTCCTCTTGTATCTGAAACCATCCGAGGAGTTTAAGTTTCTCTGAGAGTACATTGGTGGATGTATTTGAATAATATTCCTTTATGCACAGCTGCTGACTGGTTTATTTGAAAGAGTGGATCTCCTATGGCAATATACATTGGGTGTGCAGACTAAGTGTCGTCTTTAGGTGAAGCAGATTTAGAGGATGGGGTATAATTGGACAGGGGTGCAGAGGTCTAATTTGATCCCTATTTGAATGTTATAAATTCTATCTTTATTAATATTTCCATCGTACATTCCTATGTAAAGTTGTAACAGTGTCATTGCAGCATCTTAGAAGTGGTGATGCTGTAGGACATGTTAGCAGGTGAGTGTAATTTATGCGGCAAATTTTATACTTATGGTTTAAGTTATAAATGTGGACGCAAGAATTTACAATAGGTGAAAGAAGTCGACAGCAAGTGTATGCTGATGTAAGATTTTTAATATATTATAGATGGATTAATGACCACATTATAAAGTTGTTTTTTGTGTTACTTTATAAATGTAGCAGACTTGTGAACCACCAGTAAATCCATGAATGTGTTTTGGTGTTATTATAGTCAAGATCTCAAGGTACTGCCTCAAACAGCTTCAAACGAATTGTTACGCTTTTGCCTGATATTAAAACTGTGAATGTAGAAGTTTGATTGTCTGCTTAAAAAAGAACACCATAAAACTTACAACAAAAATGTGTACCCTGTAACACCTTAACCTGGCCAGTGAACACCCTTCCTTTTTCAGTGAAAATAAGACATCTGTTGGGTTTTGTTTTCCATTTGTGTTTTTTTTAATTCAAACCCATCAATTGAAATGTGCAGCCAATAGTTAACACCAACGTGCAGCATCCTGGCTGATGGGGCAAGAGCTAGTGGTGAGCTAAAGGGGGAATGCGCAAACAGAAATGAGCCAGAAAGGTGGTGATGCCAGGACACTGGACTTGTTTAAGAGCCAGTTGGACATTGAATGTATCTTCTGATCTTTCCCTCCTGGAAACGCAGCGGGAAAACTGAGAAAATTGACAGGGGTGGTTCTCTCCACCCTTCTGGTGGGTACACTCAAGATTAGTGAATGCTGATGAAGATCTCCAATCGAGGCTTTGGTGGGAAGTAGGGAACATAAAGAATTTGAGAGGAGAGTGCCAAGAGTGTTAGTGTTTACCTACTGGCTGGTTAAGTTGTTTCAGGACACAGACTGGTTGCATTTTTTTCTGACTTAAAACCTACCTTCATATTTTAAGTATTGTTGTAACATAATAAATATGTAGGGTTCTATGTGAAAAATGTGAAAGATTATTACAGCTAATCAATTGCACTGCTACAAAGATAGCCAATAATAAAATTGAGTTATTTTTATTGTTGTGACAATAGTGGAAACTCGTTTCTTAGTGGAAACGCACGCGTCGAATGGAGCCCATATTAGCAGCAGTTGCTCCCCATTCAGTATAATTATTAAAGTCTCTCTTTTCCAAAATGTAGTGTAGGCCTCGGTAATTTGCATCCTGGTAGGCTACCCACCTATGGTGAAAAAGAAAAGTAATAATGAAATATACACTGACCCTAAACTTCATGCTTATCTAAATCTATGCTTCCTGCTTTTGATGCACAATGTTTAGTTAAAGGATGATAATGCCAACAGCAATACATTCACTGTGAAACACTCCCATTTTTCAACAGGTTAGAGTTCGTTGTAGGGAGGGGGAAGTGAGGAAATATTCTGTCATAATGTTCTTAGTGCCTACTTGTAGGCTGATGCACTGTCTAGACAGGCCAAGGACCCCTGTATTTTGACTCCCTTTCTGCACTGAGATGGCTGACCTCAGTTGAGGGTTTCAGCAAGTGGCCACAAATCTCCTACCCAGCAAAGGTGGTGGAGAGGGGGGAATATGTCAGCCAAGGCTTTTGCTCCTGATCATTATATAGTGACCCCTGCGGTTGAGGATGGGATCAGGCTCAGCGGCGAGGGCGGATAGCCCAGTGACCATGTTTGAGGCTCACGTGATGAATGTCTACAAGTGAGTTAACAAAGGAACCAGCTAAGTCCCAATATCAGTCACACTTTCCTGAAGGATAAGAAACAGTTGGGAATCTTCACTGCAAATGGTGTGAATAAAATTTTAACTGCAGTGATAATTGCATTTATATAAATGCTTCATCACACTTAAACATTGGACAATGAATTACTTCTCAAGTAGAGTGACTGTGATATAGCCAACCTTGCTCAGACTGTAATCGCACTTGGCCCAGGCTGTACTTACACTCCTCCAAGAACCCTGGCAGAGGCAAAGCGATTGAGGCTGAAACATGAAATGAGGTTCGGGATATCCTCTTGTAGTTCCACCTTCCTTCCAGAAAAGCCAGGTTTTTCATATAAACAAATTTTAGATGGAGAACGTTCCTTATTGGATTAAAGGCACAAAAATATATTTATTTGATATTGTGTCAGTGGTTGCAGTTTAACTCTGGAATTCCAATTTTTCTGCATCTACTTTGTGTTGCTTCCCAGTTTAACAGTAGATGGCCTGCTTCTTGGATCTCAATGCAGCCTTTGGGCTAATCACTGACAGGCTAAATGACTTTGTGTTGTAATATTTCCTACAACAAATCCTAATTCTTGGGAGTTGAATTTCTGTTTATTCCATTTCAAACAAAATGTTTCCCTTCTGTCCCTGACAACATATCCATGAGGTAATTAACCTCCAATTGGTACCTCTACCCAATGCACAGCAATGCTAAAGGATGCATGGAGTGAGTTGCTCTGGCCAGGAACCTCCATCTCTTAATTCTGTAATGCACCATCTGATAAAGGAAGTGATTCATGTTTTTGATTACCATGTATGGCTGCCTTCTATGCTGTAAATTTTCTGTTTCTATCTTTCTATGTCTGCCCTGTGCTTAGAGGACTTTTATTGAATAATAGCCTTGTCTACTGTTGGTAATTTACTGCATCATGCAACATTATCAGATCAATTTTTTTAAACTTACTTCCCTCACTGCTCTTACAGAGGAGATGTGATCTGATGTTCCAAGCCACTTATCATAGTTGCTGTATTCTCGTTTGTCGTACACGTCCCAGAGGTACTGGTGTCCACTGTAATTTTCCCCTTCGTATCCAATCCAACTGTTAAAGACAAAGGAAAGTAAAGGATTTATTACTTGCACTGCAACAAGTGTTAGAATCAGTTGGGTCTAATGAACCAGCAGTAGAGGAGTAATAAATAGAACGTGATCCTGATCTTAGCTCCATAGCAACCATCCAGTCCAAAAAATCACAAGGCTGCAAAGAGTGGAATAAAAATCAATTTCTCCTATAGAGGGGGACTTTGGGCAGAAGGTTAGTGACCAGTTGATAGCACTCTCACCTCAGAAGCAGAAGGTAATTCTGGAGATTTGAGCACATAATCTAGTCTAACACTTCAATGCAGTACCGAGGGAGTGCAGCACCATTAGAAGTGCCACCTTCCAGGTTAAATTTTGGAATCCTGTCTGCCCTCTTCATTGAAAGTAAAAGATCCAAAGAAGAGCAGGGGAGTTGTCCCAATGACCTGGCCAATATTTATCCTTCTACCAACATCTCTAAAACATTGATTATTCAACTTATTGCAGTTTGTGGAAGTTTGCTGTGTGCAAATTGGCTGCCATGGGTAGCCATGCTACAACAGTGCCTATGCTTCAAATATATTTACTGGTTATAAAGAGCTTTGGGATTTCCTGAGGAAATGGGAGGTGCTGTATAAGTGCAAGCTCTTAAATCTGTTTTGATAGTGCACATTCCACTGTAATGTTCTCCATAGCACAAGGAGGTTTCTTTGACCTTGCAATATAGTAAAGGAAGTGTGATTTTTATTTCCTCTTTCTCCATAGCAGTATTTTACTTTCAACAGATTTTTTTTCCTCCCGTTCCATCCTCCAGACAATGTGGTGTCAATCTATTTTACTGTAGAGGACATCACAGCCCAAGCCCAATTTTGTCTTAAAGAAAACCACTTTTTAAAAATTCATTCTCAGGGTGTGGGTGTTGCTGGCAAGGCTGGAATTGCCCATTCATAGTTGCGCTTGAGAAAGTGATAGACTGGAGTGGTTTAAGGTGGCAGCTCACTGTGTGATGAAGCTGCTCCCACAAAGTGACTCAGAGGGGAACTTGGAGATGATGGTGTGTGCCCATGTCCTAGGTGGGAAAGGTTACATGCTGACAGTTTGCCAGGTTTCTTCAACAACGCTCCATGTAGGCTGAACATGGTGAGCCAGGTGAGAAAGTGAACTTGAGGACCCTATTCTTTGCAGAAGAACATGTACACGCATTGCACCTGTTTCAGCTAAACAAAAGTGACAGCCATTCGCTGACTCATTCCTCAGGGCAATGCCTTGACCAATAGGGTCAAGCTGCCTGATTTAAATTTCAAACAATACTTGGGACTTAACTATTCGTCACCATCACTGGTGCAATCTCCATGCCAACACCTCTACCAATCAGAGTCCACTTGCCAACCAATCAGCACTCTCTTCTCATACAGTATAAATTGTTGTTTTCCCCTTATATTGGTATTCTTGCAGTGTCCTGATGAGTGCAAGACAAAAAGCTTCCATGTTTCCTTTTTAAGCAATACTCAAGAACGTGACGTAGATCAGCCACGATCTAATTTAATGGTACCCTCCAATTCCTATTTCATGTGTAACAATCCAATCACTGCCACAGCAGCGAGTTAGCTAATTCAACACAGACCCAAGAACTGTTTTTGGGACATTGTGATGTATATGGCTCAGGACTACTTCCTTTTGGGGCACCTACCCACAAATATTAGGGGAAGCTTTCAATGTTATGAAACTGAAGGAGTGCGTTGTGTGTAGTTTTGAGACTTAGAGGTAAAATCAGCAACCCATTTTGCACACTGCAATATTCTTTGTCATGCATATTTTCCATGATAAAGGATATCAAACATGGGTGTAAAATGGTTCTCAATTCGATTCGCAATTGCTTGTTTTGTGCTACTAGGCTTGGTCGTAGCATTCCCACTTCAGAATCAGATGGTGCAGGGAGTGAATCCCACTCCGGTCAGTTCTAGTAAATGGAGGCCGGAGCTCCAGTTCTGAATTCTGACATCCAGGGGGATACTTGTGTCCGGTTACTGTGGGTGAGTCTCTCCATCCCCTTACAGGACTGATACCCCTCCCCATCAGCTGGTATAGGGCGTTATGGTCATGGAAGGAGTGTTCTTGTCGCAGCCTATCAGACTGTTAATCCACGTGCAAATCCTTCCATCACCACACTGTTCTCCAAGGAGTGAATATGATAACAGTTTAACTTTGAGCTACTTACGCCCCACTCTCCACTTGCACTGAATTGCATCTCTCAGGGAAGTTACAATCTGACAGCTTAGGGCAGTTACTGGTTACTGATAACCGCCTGCCAGAAAAGTTCCTTTGCTCGTATAGGGTCACCTGAGATAGATCATAAAGATTGGAACATCAGTAATCGCGCACAATCTTCAGCAAATATCGATGCTATTAAGAATTGCCTAGTTTTACTTACGCAGCCACCAGACCCATAGAAAGCACGTTGGAGTACGGACCCCAGTTTGCTGCGCAGAGAAAACAGTGAAGGTCATTAAAATCTTGACCAGAGTTCGTGTTTACCAAACAATAGTTGGACATTGTTGGCTTAAAGAGATATATCAGATAATACATTGTGCATTACATGTTACAATACAGCATATATCATTTAATTTACACGGGCAACTATTCTGCTAGTAATATATTAATACCATTACATCAGAGTTACACCTCAGTCTTGCTACAGGAGTAAAGAAATCTTCAAATGCAATGTGCTCATCAGTTGCAAGCTGAAACTGACAAGCACATTGCAATCAGTGATGTTTCCTAATTAGACAACAGGCTCACATGGCCTCAGGTTGCGTTTACAGTACTTTTTATTCATTCGTGGGATATGGGGTGTTGCTGGCTAGGCTAGCATTTACTACCCATTCTTGTTGGGGATGGTCATTGCCTGGCACTTGTGTGGCGCAAATGTTACTTGCCACTTTTCAGCCCAAGCCTGGATATTGTCCAGATCTTGCTCCATTTGGACACGGACTGCTTCAGTACCTGAGGAGTCATGAATGGTGCAATCATCAGCGAACATCCTCAGTTCTGACCTTATTGATGGAAGGAAGGTCATTGATGAAGCAGCTGAAGATGGTTGACCTCCAACAACCACAACCATCTTCCTTTGTGTTCGATAAAAGCAAAATACTGCAGATGCTGGAAATCTAGAACAAAAACAAAAATACCTGGAAAAACTCAGCAGTTCTGACAACATCTGTGGCGAGGGATACAGTTAATGTTTCGAGTCCGAATGACTCTTGTGTTAGGTCTGACTCTAACCAGTAGAGAGTTTTCCCTGATTCCCATTGTCTCCAGTTTTGCTAGGGCTCCTTGATGCCACACTTGGTCAAGTGCCACCTTGATGTCAAGGGCAGTCACTCACTGTGACTTCGAACTTAGCAACAGGAAAATACATTATGAATCAAATGGTACAATACTCCCGTCATTATAAAACAGTGTATCATCAACCTACCACAAACAAGGCCACAAGAAGTTGACAAGTTGACATGAATGCAAGTGGGAATGAAAACCATTAACTATGAAGCTCAAATGCAAATAAAAATGGCAGTCATTAATGATTACCAAAGGTGCTTGATATTCTCTGCTAAGCTGAGGACTGAATATTGAAAATAGAATGTATAATAAAAGCAGAAAAAGTACAAGAAAATATTTATTTACCCCTACAATATCAATTTTGCATTTAAAATTTCAGGAACATTATTTTGTCTTAGACTGTGCACATAAATATTGGCACCTCTGAAGACTTATGCAGCTTCCCAAACCCGTCACAGTTAACTGAAGCCTCAAACCACGAGGTCACAGTTCCCAATATACATCAAACCTCTAAAAATGTATTTTCAATAGAAAAACTGGCCATTCACAAAACCTTCCAGGACTTAGTGATTATAAGCTGTGTCCATCCTCCACTTTGTATTGATAAAAAAAATGGTAAGAATGAAAAATCCTTAGGAGACAATTAGAAGCAGTTAGGATATTTTGAATTTTTGTATAAAATATGTCCTCGCAGGTGAGCGTAAATATCCCATGGCACTAATTCAAAGAAGAGCAGGGAAGTGTTGAATTATCAGGAGCCTGGTGTTTTGACCAGTGTTTATCCCTCAGCAAACACATTCCCATGAACGAATATGAATAAATACAATTGGATATGTCCTCTCCAAAGTCACATGTCAAAGGTCTGCACACACCCTGAGGCCTGAAATCAGCCTGAGAGCCTCGAAACAAAAAGCGACCATAGTAGTGTCACTCTAAACCTGCTTTATGTGACCAGTGCACACTTCAAGACTCCCTAATGTCACATCAAACTCCTGTGTACAAGGAGCAGAATTCCTGAACTAGTGTAGAACGTCGAGGTCTGACTAGAGCAACACTGATTAAAAACGATCTCTCAGTAGACCGGTCACCCTCATTTCTGTGATGTTGTGAAGAATGAACCCTTTCACGGAGTTAATTACCCCAACCAATCCATTAATGCAACTTTGGATTTTAGAAAGTCTGAGTACAAGATCATAAACTTTGTTTTACTCCATGATAAGTAGGACTGAATGTGTTGAAAGTTCACATCTAATAACATAAAAAAAAACACTTGTCTTAGGAGAAATTGGTGCCTTGATCTTCCAAATGGAAATGTGAGCATGGCAAAGGAGAACCATTTCTCCCCACACATAATCCTACCTGATTTGTTCTGCTGTTCAGGGGCCTGAAGTGAAGATACTGACTCTGGCCCTATGGCCCAGGCAAGGGACAGATTAAATACACAGCCTCATCAATGGGTGGGTGCTATGGACGAGTGTAGATTGTTCTTGCGACTATCCTGAACCTATTGAAAGGTTAAAACCCCAATCAAAGCTAAAGATCATTACAACAGTCATTTCCCTCCGACTAGGCACTTTACAGCCTTCCAGACTGAATATTGAGTTCAACGATTTTAGATCATGAACTCTCTCCTCCATCCCCACCCCCTTTCCGATCCCCCCCTTTTTTTTCCAATCATTTATATAGATTTTTCTTTTCCCACCTATTTCCATTATTTTTAAATGTATTTCCATCCATTGTTTTATCTCTACCTTTTAGCCTATTTCGATCCCTTCCCTTCACCCCACCCTACCCCCACTAGGGCTATCTGTACCTTGCTTGTCCTGCTTTCTACCCTTAATTAGCACATTCCTTAGATAATATCACCACCTTCAACACCTCTTTGTCCTTTTGTCTCTGACATCTTTTGGCTATCTCCACCTATCACTGGCCCTCTATCCAGCTCTAACCCCACCGCCTTAAACCTGCTTATATTTCACGTCTTTTCTATTTTTACTTAGTTCTGTTGAAGAGTCATATGGGCTCGAAACGTTAACTGTGTTCCTCTCCGCAGATGCTGCCAGACCTGCTGAGTTTTTCCAGGTATTTTTATTTTTGTTTTGGATTTCCAGCATCCGCAGTTTCTTGCTTTTATTTCCCTCCATCTGATTGGTGAGAGAGTGCAATAATACCTTGTAGTTTAACAATGAGGTTTCCAGCTTTGCTGCAAGAAGAGCTTTTCTTTCTATAAAGTGGAAAATCATTTTTCAGAAGAACCAAAAGTCGTAATAATTAAATTTCCAAATTGTTGAAATATATAAATCCCATTTAGTCTAGGGTCATGCACAACTAAAATTACTTTGTCAGTGATTGTCACTGTAGCAGCAGTTTGCAGTCTGCTCCCCACATTGCTGGTGTATTTCTGAAGCTCATTGTCCTGCACTGCCTCACCAGGTATTCGCTTATGTTCAGAACTATTGCAATGAAATGCTAAAGGGCTTGTCCCTTCTCATTGTAAGGTAACGTCATCAAAAAAACAGATGAGTTGCTGGTTCAAATACAGCAAAAATGTTTGCTTACCTCAGGAAACTCACTCTAAACAAAGAGATGTGTGTGGATAAGCTAAATTCAGTAATGCATCATTGAGTTCCAAAGGGAATTTTCTCTCTGTACAAAGGCAATGAATGATGTGCTGGATTGTTCTTCAAAGTGTTGCTAGATTTGGGGCTGTGGGGTATTTTGAATTTGTTGGATTTATTCTCTGAACGCTGTCTGCTGCTTGTAGTTCGTGTTCTCTTCCCACTCTAGATAAATGAAGAAGGGTTTACAGGTAAGATAACGTCTGGAGCAGTTTGATCATTCAGGAGATAAATTGTCCTTGAAGGTTCATTTGCCAAACCTGATTAATTTTGGTTGTGCATTTGACATATATAACCATGGAAATCCAGTATTACCACAAAACCGAGGAGACAGGGATAGAGAAGGTTTATCTAAAACTGTAATAAACAATATTTTAATCATCTGTTCTGATAGATCAGCAGATAATGCAGCAGAAACACAATCTGATAAATGTTTGAAATGTAAGGGAACTTAAAACTTAAAGTGAAGTAGGAAACATTTTGTGTTGTGAATTTCTGTATTTAAAATCAGGGTGGATCAATATTTCACCATCTGTTTTCCTATTTTTTTTCTGTCAAATTGAAGCTGTTGTTTGAACTTAAATTTTTAACATTTTTTTGTGTGGAGAAATGTCAAAATGTCAAAGAAATGTCAAAAAGTACTACTTATACCATATTATACCAATCTGGAAATCACCCTTTCATTCCGTGAGCCGTTTAACTGTCTGGTGTAAATCAGCAATCACCCAGAAATTCTTCACACAAGAAAAATGGAGCAAAAGGTCTGGATCAGTTATGAGATTGTTGGATGTTGTCATCAGGAACTACACTGGCTTTCTGGGTGGGATAGGATGAGGCCAAATCCTTGAAATTCATTTAATTGATACGTGTAATTACCTGATGGGGAGTGCACCTTTTAATAAAACAAATTGACTGTTTATAGAGAGAGAGAGAGAGAGAGACAGATATACACATGTTTTGATACCTGTTACATTTGTTGAAAGTTGTGATGGTTAATAACTAGTTAATAACTAGTGCTGGGTTCTCTTTGCATCAAATTTACGGGAAAAACAGACCATTTGGACCAACTGGTGTTTGCTGGTGTATATGCTCCACCAAAGACTCCTTCCCCTACCATCCCCACCCCACGCCACCCCACTCCACCCAACTCCCATCCTTTCATCTAATCCCATCAACAAAACCTTCTATTTGTTTATTTTGCATATGTTTATCCAGCTTCCCCTTAAGCTATTGCCTCAACCATTCCTTGTGGTAGCAAGTTCCACATTCCCACCACTCTGGATAAATAAGATTTTCCTAAATTCCCTATTGGATTTATTAGCGACTATCTTATATTTACAGCCCTTAGTTTAGTCTCCCCTACAAGCGGAAACATCTTCTCTACAACTCCCCAATCAAGCCCATTCAAAATTTTAAGGAGCTCTATGAGGTTACCCCTCAGCCTTCTCTTTTCTAAAGAGATGAGCCCCGGTTTGTTCAATCTGACTATTTTTTCTTTTGAATTCCTATCAGTTTGTATGATCCTCCTGTTCTGTATGCCAACAGGCTGTTGTCTTGATGCAGGTGGGAGATTGCTAGATCAATACCAACTGAAGGATGATGCGGCCTCCGATTCTACACATTGTGTCTCGGGCCTTTCTGCTGTTGCTGTCCCTGGGTCTGTCTCAAGGATTCGATTGGACGAAAGACCATAGTGGATCCTTCTATTATGGGACGTTCCCTCCTGGTAAGGGGAACATCCAAGAAATTGTGTGTTGTGTATTTATTTACTATTGTAGCAAGTGCTAAAAATACTTTTAAGATGCCCAGTTGTAAGGTGCCACACAGTTATGACATGTCCACATTCCAGAATGTCCAGCACCTGTCAATGACCTATCATTTTATGATGCCTTCAAGGATAAATATTTCACAAGAGAACACTACTCTTTTGATTTTAAATATTTTCAGAATAAACAGCTCTTTTGATACTTTTTGCGTATCTAAGGAAATTGGAACCTTTACCATCTTAAAGCTGATCACCTGCATTGCAGGAGC
Organism: Cetorhinus maximus; assembly: GCF_964194155.1. NCBI lineage: Eukaryota > Metazoa > Chordata > Chondrichthyes > Lamniformes > Cetorhinidae > Cetorhinus > Cetorhinus maximus. Next base: position 13,269,038 of record NC_135904.1, read on the forward strand.
TGGATTTTGAACATTATATTGTGTTGTGACTTCCAGGTATTGAAAGTCTGGTGAATCCTGCAATAAGCGTCCTGTAACTCTTAGGATCAGAATGGTATTAACTGAGGCACAGATTTTTAAAAAAGCTTTTTAAATGACACAAGTTTTCAAAATCTTGATTCTCTAAACTCATCTTTACAAATTATTAAGAGATATTAGGAACAATAAAAGACACTGGTCCATCTAACTCACCTTCCACCATCCTGGCAGCCACATGATACAACAGTGGAGTTATTGACTAATCAGGGTAATTAATCTCTAACAATGAGTGTACAACAGACTCAGACATGAAGCAAAGAAAACCCCCAGTGATAGGGAGTTTTGGGGGCTATAGGTCCAAAGTCACCTGTTCCTCACAACCACACTCCACTCATCACACGTCATGTCTGAAATTACTCATAAATTAAATCTCAAAATGTTCCTTTCTAAAAGAAATCTATCTAATTTGCTTTTGAATGAATCAATGCTATCTGCTTTTACCATCTCCCTTAGGACCCTGTTCCATAGATTGGCCACTCACTCACTACAGATTTGTTCCTTTCCTGTGAGAAAATTCCCAGTTGCGTGATCATTTCCTCCATCATTGCACTTACTCTCTCTCTATCCTCTTAATAATTGCAGTATTGCTCTAGTGCTACAGTGACCAGAACTGTCCACAGCGTTCGAATGTAGAATCTGTTATCTTAGCTAGATGTAGAAGTTGAGACATTCACAACATTTATGAAGAATTTTTAGATAAACACCTAAATAAGCAAATACTAAAAATTACAAGGGATAGAGCAAGGAATGGGATGTGGAGCAGGATAGGAGGTGTAGAGAAAGAGAAGAGGTGGTGAAGGAATAAAGAGGGAGAGGGGGTAGAATAGGAAAGAGGTGTAACACTGGTACAAGTACTGAATGGTCCCCATCTGTGACAACAAACGCTTTGTTTCTAATCCACCTGCATCCTGGATTAAAGTAGCTACAATTTACAGAAATAATACTTGAAATTACTTGAAAGTTGTAGTTGAAGTGCAAGTTGTGCAGCACAACCTTTAAACTTTCTGTAGTGGAACTGTTTGGTTGGCTGACAGCTATTCCTAGAACAATTTGGTATTTAGCCAAATATCGTTCAGTGTATCAACAAACTGTTGTGAAACACTGAATTTAACTATTGTATCGGTTTCAGGTTTCTCCTGGGGTGTGGGGAGTTCCGCTTACCAGACAGAAGGGGCTTGGGATCAAGATGGGAAAGGACTCAGTATCTGGGATGTTTTCACCCGTATTAAAGGAAAAGTGCATCTGAATGAAACAGGAGATTCATCCTGTGAAAGCTATTATAAATTCAAGGTAAGAACATGTGAATAAAGAACTTGCATTTATATAGCATCTTTCACAATACCCCAAAATGCTTTACAGTCAATGAAGTTGAAGTGTAATAAGGGAGAAACAGGACAGCCAATTTACACACAGCAAGGTCTCATAAATAGCAAGGAAATAAATGAGTATATTATTCCTTTCATGCTGGTAGAGGGATAAATATTGGCCAGGACAACTCCACTGCTCTTCATCAAATAGTCGTCACAGGATTCTTTACATCCACCTGAGAGGGCATACTGGGACTCAGTTTAACTCTTGCAGTACTGCACTGGAGTGTCAGCTTAGGTTTTTTGTGCTCAAGTCTCTTGAATGAGGCTTGGACCTGCAACCTTCTGACACAGAGGTACGAGTGCTATCCACTGACCTAAAGCAATCACTGGTAAGGTTCAAATAATTGGGTTCACTTTTTTTTAACTATGTTGCTATTTTTGGGAAGGTAGATGGTCAATATTGCACCAATCGCTATAGTATAAGGATCTGGCATAGAAAAGGTTAACATGGGACTAGGTACAGTACCGCCCACACTGTGAGGTAATGTAACACATGACCTGAATCTAGAGGGCAGTTTCGTATTGGACAGAGATGTGTATAGAAGCAAGCATGGAGACAGCTCCTAGCTTATGCCTTATACTGTATATATGTACATAGTTACTAGTGGTTAATAAACACTTACTGTTAAACGATACAAGACTCAGAACCTCTTTCTGAGTCCTGTCGAACTACACACAACATTTTACAACATGATGGCAGTGAAGGATGGACCCCAAAATCCCGAAAGCATGAAAAAGTAAAGAAACTGAAATCTGACCTGACAAAAAGCACCAGAAGAGAAAACGCAGATGGAGATCGCCAGAGATAAGCTCCAAAGCAGGATTGTAAGCAGAAGGCAGGACTATAACTTCACGGTGCAGCAGAGGGACTCCAGTGGATTCTGTGGAAATCCAGTTTCAATACCCAGAGAGTACAGAGTCAGAAGACCTAGTAGGGGTGAGCTAAAAAACTGAAGTTCTTGGCCAGAACGAGTTTAAAAAAGCTTTTAAGTCAGCAGCAGTCAGAATTGCCATTTTAATGTGCACTACAAACAGCCCAAGTCCCAAGCCAGCCCCTGACCACTCCAATTGAAAAAATGTCTAATTTTTTAAAAAAATGACATTTTAAGAAGCTGTGAATTGATGGTTTCATGACCTGAAAATACTTAGATATTGCGGGGAAGACCCAGGAAGGTCAATCCAGGGAGCTGCTGCTGAAAATTTTAAAACAACAGAAATTGCGAATGCCGTTACTGCAGGAACCCCCCAAAACTGACAAACACAGGAAACCTTATTGAGAAGAAGTGTACGACAGCCCCATCTTGGATTTCCTAAGAGCATTTAGAGCTATACACACTTTTCAGTTTAAATGACCACAGATCAAAAATCTACCTTACAAGACCAATTTGGACTCATCCAAGGCCCAGGCCAGTCACAAAATTGGGGACATTGGAGAAAGAACTTCCATAGATACATGATTGCGTCAGGTCTAGGAAAAAAGACAAAAGCTGAACAGGTTAACACGCTGCTTTATTCGTTAGGTCCAATAGCTGATGATATGATAGCTCGACAAGGAATCAATTAATCTTCAGCAAAATTTGATGAAGTTTTAAAATCATTTCACACATGTTTTTATCTGAAAAATACCAAGATCCTTGAAAGAGCAAAGTTTAGCAAACATATCCAACAGCCAGGAGAACCTGTTGACTCCTTCATTAATGAGCTCTACAGAATTGCTGAAGGCTGTGACCTCGGTGACCTGAAATCAGAGCTAATCAGGGACAGGATTGTTGTTGAGTGGCAGACAATGCACAAGCAGACATGCTTCAAGCTAAGGAAGGGATTGTCAGGCAATTCAAAATCCATTTACAGCACAGGTCCATCTTAAGAGTTGAAAGCAAGCCATGGTACAGAGCAACCTCCACTGTCCAGCTATTAAAATAGCAGAGAAGCTGGGACACTCCAGGCCAAGGGAAGCAATAACCTAACCGACCAGTAAAGGGTGAGCGACCATGCCAGCACTGTGGAGCCAAGTGTCACATGCGTGACCAATGCCTGGCAATCTCAGCACAGTGTTATAATTACAACCGCATGGGACACTTTGGAAAGCTATACAAAGCTAAAGCAACCAGATGTACAGATGATACCAAGATGATTCACAAGGTTGAGGCACCACACCAAGAATAAACACTACAATGCTTGGGCATTGCTGAAAAAAGAGACGTTGAAGCTTTTGGTCTTGCACTCATCAGGACACTCACAAGAATACCAATATAAAGGGAAAACAACAATTTATACTGTATGTGAAGAGAGTGCTGATTGGTTGGCAAATGGCATTGCAATGGAGAATGCACCAGTGATGGTGACTGACAGTTAACTGCCAAGCATTGTTTGAAATTTAAACCTGGCACCTTGATCCTGATTGATCGAGGCATTGCCGTGAGGAGGGTGAGGTCAAATATCAGAGATTTTTGTTCTGGAACACGGACATCTTGGTTAATGGTCATCTCACAAACTTTAAATTGGACACCGGAGACAGTGTTATGGCCCTCTTGGACATGGCTGGTAATCCAACAGTTGATGCCACCCACAACACAGCTGCATGGAGTAGGCGGCATCAACCTCCTGGCGAAAGGTACTCTGCAGGTGATACTCAGGTACGAAGACAAAAGAATATGAGAGACTCTGTTTGTCATTCACAACCAAGAATGTTCCCTTTTAAGCTGAAAAATCTGTGTCAACCTCAACCTCCTACAGAAAATTGATGGGGTCGACCAGCAAGGCCTGGTTCCAAACTGAAACATGGGTTCCCGAAACTCTTTCCTGGATTGTGGTGACTCAGGACTGCGTACAGGACTACACTGAGGGAGGATGTTAAGCCCGTGTGTCTGTTCACACCATGAAAACTACCCCGCCCACTCATGAAGCAAGTGCAACAACAGCTGGACGAGATGACAGAAATGGATGTCATCTCCCTCGTCACTCAGCCAACCAAATGGTGTTCCAGGATGGTCCCAGTCCCAAAACAGAATGTTTTTGGATGGGTACCAAGTAAGCGACCACCATGTCCAAATGCAGCAAGACCTGGATGATATCCAGGCTTGGGCTGATGGGTGGCAAGTAGCGTTTGTATAACACATGGTGCCGGGCAATGACCACCTCCAACAAGAGAGAATCTAACCATTGCTCTTTAACATTCAATGGCATTACATCACTGAGTTCCCCACTGTCAACATCCTGCGGGTTACCATTGACCAGAAACTGAACTAGACTAGCCATATAAATACTGTGGCTACAAGAGCAGATCAGAGGCTAGGAATCCTGCAGCGAGTAACTCACCTCCTGACTCCCTAAATTCTGTCCACCATCTACAAGGCACAAGTCAGGAGTGTGATGGAATACACTCCACTAGCCTGGATGAGTGCAGCTCCCACAACACTCAAGAAGCTCAACAACATCCAGAACAAAGCAGCCCGCTTAATTGGCAGCCCATCCACAAACATTCACTCCCTCCACCACCGACGCACAGCAGCAGTGTGTACCATCTACAAGATGCACTGCAGGAACTCACCAAGATACCTTAGACAGCACCTCCCAAACCCACAAAAGGTCAAGGGCAGTAGATGCATGGAAACACCATCACCTGCAAGTTCCCCTCCAAGTCACTCACCATCCTGACTTGGAAATATATCACCGTTCCTTCACTGTCGCTGGGCCAAAATCCTGGAACTCCCTCCCTAACGTCACTGTGGGTTTACCTACAACACATGGACTGCAGCAGTTCAAGAAGGCAGATCACCACCACCTTCTTGAGGGCAATTAGGGATTGGGAATAAATGCTGGCCCAGCCAGTGATGCCCACATTCCATGAATGAATTTTTAAAGAAGCACCCTTTCGCCAGAACAAAAGGTACCGCACCAGACACCTGCCAGGTTTACACAAGGATGACAGCGCCTGGATTGAGGACCTTGATAGAGAGGGTATTATTATCTGGAGAGAAGACGAACAGCCATGGTCATACCTTGTCTGTACTCCCGAAGGTAATATCAACAGGAACAGGAAGAGCCTTCTCCTTTCCCCTTGGTGTGATTCTCCCACTATACATTGGAGAGAAATTGAAGACGATGACCAGATGCCAGAATGACCACATCCAAAACAACCTCACCACTGCAACAGAACCTACCACTCCTCTATAACAAAAACAAAAATAAAAATACCTGGAAAAACTCAGCAGGTCTGACAGCATCTGCGGAGAGGAATGCAGTTAACGTTTCGAGTCCGTATGACTCTTTAACAGAACTAAGGAAAAATAGGTGAAATATAAGCTGGTTTAAGGGGGGGGGGTGGGACAGGTAGAGCTGGATAGAGAGCCAGTGATAGGTGGAGATTGCCAAAAGATGTTACCACTCCTCTAACTGTTGTAAAGATAAGATCTGGAAGAATTATAAAGCTTCTAGACACCTGAACCTGTAAACACAGAGACTTGAGGAGGGGAGAAGGGGTAGTAAAAGTAAAGTACATATCTTGGGTAAACAGGAATACAATGTAAATGTGTTGGATAAAGACTTGGGGGGAGGTGTAGTATAAGAGTTTGGTATAAAAAGGGTTAATGGACTGGGTACAGTACCACCCACAATGTGATGTACATGATCCGAGTCTAGAGGACAGTCTTGTACTGAACAAAGACGTGTGCAGAGGCAAGCATGGAGACAGCTCCTTTCTTGGGTCTTTTACTATATATATGTATATAATTACTGGTAGTTAATAAACACTAACTGTTAAACTATAGTAGAGTCAGAATCTCTTCATGAGACCTACCGAACTACACAACATCTTACAACAATCATCAACACTATATATAGGTACAATAAAGCAGCTTCCTCTGTCCTGTGCCAACAGTATGGCAGAATTTTCTGTTCGGCATACGGGCACGCGCCCGACATGCTCGAGCATGAAATAATGGGCGATGACGTCAGGTGAGGGTCCCGACATCTCTCACATTCACGTGATATTTCGGTCGGCAGGCGCATGCGAGAGTTGGCAGCGCACCCGCCAACAATTAAAAAGCCTATTTAAGCTATTAATTCATTAATTAACAGAGATTTTTTGCTGCCCGTCCAATGTTACGGTTGGCGGGCGGACGAATCGGCCAAGCGGCCTTTGCATTTTGGAGGAAAACTCATCCCTGGGCGTGATGAAGCTTCCAATATTCATTTTTTAAAAATGTTTTAACATATATATTTAACATATATGTTTTAACACAAGTTTTATTATGTATATATGCATTTTTTTTATTCATTCACGGGATGTGGGCTTCACTGGCTAAGCCAGCATTTATTGCCCATCTCTGGTTGCCCTTGAGAAGGTGGCGGTGAGCTGCCTTCTCGAACCGCTGCAGTCCATGTGGTGTAGGTACACCCACAGTGCTGTTAGGGAGGGAGTTCCAGGATTTTGACCCAGCGACAGTGAAGGAATGTGAGTGAGTCCTATGTGGGGACATTTTTTTTCCCCACAGTTTCCACATATTTATCTTTGATTTTAAAATTCTTCAGCTCACTGAGGCAGCTCTGTGCCTTCAGGGAGCTTTCATTGCGCACTCCCCCACACTTGCGTGGACTTAAGTGCTCACCCTCCTCCTGCCCCCACCCTGGCAGTGCTGAGCCTTTCATGCTGGCTGGCCATTAATCGGCCACCAGCGTGAAATCGCGGTTGGGGGCCAATCGCGGGCGGTGACCTGTTTCCCGGCTGCTCCCAGGCCCGCCCACTGCACCCAATGACCCAAAAATCCAGCCCTACATGTAAACTGGTGCCATTGTAGAGCATTGCCCAGTTTGCAATTCCAATCTCCACAGCAACCATACTTGTAATGTAATGTTAAATTATTGCCAAGTTATGGGCAGTTTTGTGCCCTGGCTCTTATCCATCTAGGAGCTGAATGAAGGCTGCTTAAAACAGATGTAGACCATTGGATTTTGTTTTTGTTCTTGGGATGTGGGCTTCGCTGGCAAGGCTGCACTTGTTGCTAACTGTAGTTGCCTTGAAGATATTCAAAGTCAACCCCATGTAGCATGGACTGGAGCCACATGTAGGTCACACTGGGTCAGATATATTCTCTACCCTGATGGACATTAGTCAACCATTTGGATTTTTTGCGACAACCCAGGATCTTTTATGGCTCATCCCAGAAATTACTTTACCTGACTTGTTGAATTCTGTTTCACAATTAGCATTAAGATAAAAGTAAAATACTGCGGATGCTGGAAATAGGAAATAAAAACAGAAAACACTGGAAAAACTCGGCAGGTCTGACAGCATCTGTGGAGAGAGAAACAGAGTTAACGCTTTAAGTCCGTCTGACCCTTCATCAGAAGAAGAGCCATACGGACTCGAAACGTCGAAATGTTAACTCTGTATCTCTCCTCACAGATGCTGTCAGACCTGCTGAGTTTTTCCAGTGTTTTCTGTTTTTATTTCACAATATACCATAATGGGATTTGAATTCACAGCAGCCTGACTGTGAGGCCAGCACCATTTCCACTAAACTATTTTACCCTGTAAACATGGCCACCATATTTATAGTGGTGACAATTAGGATACACCGCATAGACCATCATATCTTTTTTGCCTGAGTTCAAATCTCATGCTTAGAGGTGAAAGAATTGTTTTATTTGTCTACATCACTCATTCCTCATCCTTGTCCCAGATAGAAAGGGCCCTGCTTCTATTGAGCTCCGAGGAGAGACGCTGTCTAAAACATTAACCTTTCTCTTTCTCTTTGCTTTTGTTTCAATGTTTTCTCTGCTTGAGTCAATCCTCCTCATATGCGCAAGGCTTTGTTAACACTGGATTCTCTTACAGGAGGATATTGCTCTGCTGAAGGAATTGAAAGTCAATCATTATCGTTTTTCTATCTCCTGGCCTCGAATTATACCCACTGGGATCAAAGGTAACATCTCTCATTTTGTGAAATGCAGTGTTTTTGCTAACACGAGGTGTCACAGACTCAGCCAATGTCAACCTTAATGTCAACTTCCTTATATTAATTGAGCTTAATGAGTGAGTAAGCAGCTTCCATCGCTGCTGACAGCGGGAGAAAACTGACTCAAATTCAATTCAGGGCTGAACTTCATGAAGCCACAGATTGGCACTGAGCTGGTAGAAGCTGGAGGGGATGCCAACCAGGGATTAGTGTCTGTTGAGCAAAAGTGGAGAAAGTACGTGGGTATAATGCATTTTTATTTTGTATTAACAAAAAATGGAAAGGATCCTGTTGACATATCTTCTTGGCACATTGGGGTTTAGAATCCTCCTTAACATTCTCCACACAGTGCGTGATTAGCGCCAGTCACTGCGTAAGTGGACAACAAGCACATGCAAGGTGCTTGCCCATGACAGACCAGCCTTGAGGTGTGAGGGCCTGGCTTCCTCTTGCGTAGGTTCCTGTCTTTCTTCTGCAAAGAGACAGCCCTGTTGCTGTGGTGTTCAGGTTGTTTGTGATGTTCCAATCTTGTGTAAATCTACTTGCTGCACTCTGGAAAAAGTCAATCACTGTGTTCCCAGACGATCGCTAATCTTCCTGTCAATGAGATTCTACCTTAGTGCAAAGGTACAAATCCATAGCTAAGTGTTGATTCCCAGCTTCTCCTCCTCCCTCCACCTCTAAGGCTGATCTCCAGTAGCACAGGATTAATGTTATGAAAGCAGTCTTTTTACACTTGTGGGAGGAGTTTGCCACAAAATGTAAAGGAGGAGGGATATAAAAAAGTGGAGAAAATCTTTACTGTCGTCACATAACTTATTTCCTTTTTAAGTCATAGTTTGTTTCTCATCTCTCCGTATTATACAGCTGAGCGAGTCAATGACAAAGGAATCATGCATTATAATGAGCTAATAAACACCCTCCTGGAGAGCAAGATCCAGCCCGTAGCGACCCTGTACCATGGGGATCTTCCGCAGGTTTGTGGAAAATGTTTGAACACCAAGTGTAACATACTAACATCTGTGTGAGTCATTAGAACTGCACAGGGTTCAAGGAGAAAGCTCACCATCACCTTCTCAAGGGCAGCTAGGGATGGGCAATAAATGACAGAATTTCCAGCAACCCCCCACATCCCAAAAATGAATTAAAAAGCCCAGAGCTGCACCGTAACACTAAACATCGACAATACCTACAAATTATAAGAGTTTTTATGGCTTTTATTTGATTTTTTTTTTCCTCTCTTGAAATGTGGACATGGAGAACTTGAGTTCCATGAACACAGGACGTCCTCTGTTGCCTCACCCATGTGGCCCATCTTTCACGCATATGGTGAGTGTTCTTTCAGCTCTTCCAAAGGATCACCTCCTTACTGAAAAGACAGCAGTGTTACTCATTACCTGTGATTCTACAGCCTTGTCTAAATCTGCTACATTCCATGAAGTAATCAAGCACCATGTTCCTAGATGATTACAAACCTTCCTGTCATTGCAAAAAGTTACAAATCTGCAGCTCAGTGCTGACCCCAAGCTTTTCCTGCCCCCGCACTCTCTAAGATTTGCCCTCACACAGGAGCTCATTAAGACTAAATGGAGATTTCAGTTGATCCCAATCGTATCTTCACCAGACAACCACACACACACACACACACACATCTTCCAGCAAGACTCACTGGATAGCAATCAGGAGTGGGAACCCTGACCTTATTTTACCCTCTCCAAGCTTGAACACTGAAGCCAATGGTAGCAGCCCTACCACCTCCACCCCTTCCCCTGTCAGAGACTGAGCTTACACTGGAGACTGAAGCTCTGACTTTCCCAGGCGGCACAGCCCAGTTCCAAAGCCCTGCATCAGCCAAATAATCGAAGTTAACTTTTGGTGACCAGGAGGTTTCTTTTGTCAGATGTTTTATCTGTGGTTATACAAGCCTGGAAGAGGTTGGTTAGCTCTACATAGTTTATTGGAAGGAACAGACATGATAGGTCAAATGGCCTTTTCTCATTTAATGCTTATCTTCCTGCAATTAATCACAGTCTATTATCATTGATATTTTAGGCACTGCAAGATAGATATGGAGGCTGGCAGAACAACAGTCTGATCAGCTTCTTCAATGATTATGCCAACTTGTGTTTTGAGAAGTTTGGTGACCGGGTAAAACACTGGATTACTTTCAATAACCCTTGGGTATGTTCCAATGAGATTTAGTTTAATGGACATTAGACATTACAGTTTTAAATATTTTAGTTAATTTATTTTCTGTATGTAGGAATAATGGATTGAGATTTATATCTATGTCTATGGTATTCTTGGGATGAGCAATTTAGTACTACATATCACATCTCAGGTACAGAAACTATTCAATTCTTGGGTTTCTAAACATACCATAATTTCAGTTTATATAGCAAAGTACAGGTAGATATTATCCATTTCTTGTTTAAGTCTGTCCCTTCAATGCCATCTTCTTTCTTCCAGTGACAGCTGACATGTTATTCTGTCATATTTCTTTAAACTGGTCTCTGAACTGACTATGAACATATCTAACATTACTATGTTCAGCTTCCTATTTTAATTTCTGAATTTAAAAAGACAAACTCAAAACTAAAGTCCTGGTAAGGAACTCCCCCCTTAGTTGGTCAAGATGAAAAACATTACATCCATGTCTAAGGCTCTAGTGTGAAATCTAATTTTCTCACTGATTTATTCTGCAAACACCAACTCAATACAAGAAGCAGTTAATTTTGGGTTTGGCTACGATCAGTTTCCCCCCAGTGTGTGTGTCTGTGCGTGTGAGTGTGTGCCCTGTGATGGACTGGCATCCCGTCCTGGGTGTACCTCACCTAGTGCCCATTGCCTGTCGTGATAGGCTTTGACTCCCAGTGACTGAATTGGATGAAGCAGCTCTGGAAAAGTGAGTGATTGAGTTAATTCAGGTTTTCCAAGGCTTGCAAGAACTGAAAGTAACATTTCACTATCACAGTCCTAGCTAGGCACAGTTTAACATAGAAACATAAAGAGTGTTTGCTTTGTGGATTCCAATGTTAGCTTGGCACAGTTAATGCTTTTTAAAGATAAATAAAAAGTTTATTGAGCCATTGAAGCTTTTACCAAGGTTAGAACAGCTACTTTATTACACATTACAAATAATGGTAGGTCTCCCATATTGCACTTCCAGTTGCACATAAACCCAGAGGTAAGTTTGTTTGTCATAAAGTTGGCTCTTAGCTTCCTCTATTACATAACAGTTCTTATTTGATTAACCTTTCGTCATCAGATTTTTATTTGGTCAAATTTCAACCATTGTTCAAAGTCTTAGATCTCTAAAGCTTGGAACCAGGGTGGCAGTTTGGCAACACTATTGTCAACATGCCCTTGGACGGTGAAAATGTTTCCCTTTGTAACGTGCCTTATCACATCTCTCAGAAACATCTCAAAGTGCTTCATTATACATTAACTGAAGGACATTGACATTGTTCTGTAGGGAAACATGGCAGCAATTTTCCACACAGCAATATCCCACAAAAAGCTAAAGACTTCAATGCTTTCTCTTAAATATTACTTCCAAGTATAGTAATTAAAGAGTATTGAAATTGTTTCAAATTGAAGATTAATTGTGATTGCTTGAGGCCAAAAACTATTTTTTTTTAAATTTTACTTTTAAAATTATTTCTTCAGTTAAAGCCAATCTACTGTTGTTTGTGGTTTATCTGTTGTGAGTAACATGATAATTGAGGATGTAGGTAATAAGGAATTGCATGAAAATACAACTGAAAAATTGAAAGTTTATTGAATCTTATGCGAATTGTTTCATAAATAGATGAAATAACAAATCCCCTTAACTTAATAACTACACATCATATTCTATATCTGACTGCAGTCTGTGGGCTGTTGTATTCCTTGTTAAACTGGTTTTGTCCTGTATGAATTCTGTCCAGCAGGCATATTAGGAAAGGGTTGTTCTTGGCACTGTTGCCTCATTGGTCAACGCACCAAGAACTACTAGGACAGGCAAGTTGAGATATTTGCACATTAACAGAAACATGGGTACAAGATTAACCTGAAGCAGGCGATGCTCTGTGATATGCACTTAAGTAGCCATGGAGACAAAAAACCTAGGGCACTCAAATTATCAACTATCTGTGATGTAGCTGCTATTTTTGGCACAAATAACCCACCTGGTGCTAAATGCTGGCAGGAACTCAAGGAACCTGCTGCCTCATCATTAGGGAGCATCTTGACTCCTATTGTTGCAGACAAACCTACCAACTTGATGTTACATAGTTATGGCTGGTCTAGAACTGCCAGAAGGTTTCTTGTCACATCTCAGCATGGGAGACATCACAACTAACCTAGGATCATCCTGAGTCAATCAGGAGACATGAGATTTATGCTTTTTCTGGTTCCAGATACCTGGGAATAATGTCTAGAATTTAAAGAAACTGTGTTGAGTACATAATTTCCGCTTTCTCTTTAGATTACTCCTGCCATCACCATTTGTCATTCTCCAGTTCATGACAGGCAGATATCCTGCTTATGATATTCCTGATTTGCAGAGAAGAGATATGCACCAATTAGCCTTAGCTGAGAACGGTAGAGAATTCCTATTTTTCTTCCCCTAACATCCACTTGCCCCTTCCTCCAACCGATCGGCAGAAGTGAGGTTGGGAAGTCTGTGTTTGAGAAGCATCCTGGCTCTAGCCAGTATGCTGACAACACTCTGAAGATCCAACATGGAACATAAGCAGGATTCAATCAGATCAGCCATGATCTTATTGAATGGCAGAGCAGGCTCGAGGGGCTGAGTGGTCAACTCCTGCTCCTAATTTTTATGTTTCTATGATCACAACTCATGAGAGGTTTCATAGGACAGTATCAGTACTGAAGATATGTATGAACTGATTCCTTTTGATAATGAAGTATTGTATTTTAATTATAGTCCACAGCTGTGGAGGGATATGAGGTGGGAGAGCATGCACCAGGGTTAAAGCTGAAAGGAACAGGAGCTTACAGGGCAGCACATAACATCATTAAGGTAAGAACTTTCCCTTTTCTCAATATCAAAAAATGCATAATTCATTGAAATAAGAAAGAACTTGCTTGTGTACAGAACCTTTCATGTTCTCAAGGCATCCTACAGTGCCTTACAGCCAATGAAGTATAGACACTATTGTTATGTAGGCAAATGCCCAGACAATTTGGGCACAGCAAGGTACAACAGACATGAGAAGATAATTTGTTTTTGGTTGTGGTTGAGGGATAAACATTGGCCAGGACATAAGGAAAACACCCCTGTTTTGTTCATGGGATCTCTTGCACAAATAAACAGGACACCTTAGATTGTAGCACCCCCTGGGTATTGTACTGAAATGTCACCTTAGATTATGTGCTCGGGTTTCTGTAGTGTGGCTCGAACTTATAATATTCTAACTCAGAGTTTCGAAAGCTACCACTGAGCCAAGCGTACATGTAAACTTTAATGATGTAGGTTTTTGGACAGGGCTCATCAAGGTGGTGGTGAGAGCTGAGAAATTCAAAAAGACTGGATGGGATCCTGAGAGGAAGTTCAGCAGGGGGAGATGCACAGCCAAAATTAGAAGAGAGAGCAAGTGAGTCTGGAAGGCATAGAAATTATAGACCAGTTAAGGCACAAGGGGGTTTGGCAAGGTTGGATGGTATTTATTTTAATGCAAAGAGTCTGATGAATAAGGCAGATGAGTTGAGGGCACAAATTAACACATGGAAGCATAATGTAATTGCTGTCACAGAGGCATGGTTGAGAGATGGGCAAGATTGGCAGCTCAATATTCCAGGATATAGGGTCTTCAGGCGAGACAGGAAAGGAGGTAAAAGAGGAGGGGATATCACAATATTGATCAAGGAATCAATTACAACAGTGAGGAGGGATGACACCTTAGAAGGCTCCTCAAATGAAGCCATGTGGGTAGAAGTTAAAAACAAAAAAGGAGCATTCACATTGCTAGGAGTGTACTATAGGCCCCCAAACAGTCAGAGAGAAATAGGAGAACAGATATGTAGGCAAATTTCAGAGAAGTGTAAAAATAATAGGGTAGTAATAATGGGGGAACTCAACTTCCCCAACATTAACTGGGTTAGTCATAGTGTGATAGGTTTAGAGGGAGCGGAATTCGTAAAATGCATCCAGGAGAGCTTTTTAAGCCAGTACGTAGAAGATCCGACAAGAGAGGGGGCGGTCCTGGACTTAATTTTAGGGAATGAAGCTGGGCAAGTGGTAGAGGTATCAGTGGGGGAGCATTTTGCAGATAGTGATCATAACTCCGTTAGATTCAAAGTTGTTATGGAAAAGGACAAGGATGGGCCAGAAATCAGAGTTCTAAATTGAGAGAAGGCCTATTTTAATTAGATCAGATATGATTTGGCCAGAGTGGACTGGGAGCAGCTACTTTTAAGTAAATCTGCGCAGAGCAGTGGGACTCATTCAAGAAGGAAATAGGGAGAGTACAGGTCAACATATTCCAGTAAAGATAAAGGGTGGGATCAACAAATCCAGAGAACCCTGGATGTCTAGGGATATACAGGATTGGATGAAGAGATAAAGGGAGGCTTATGGCAGATACCAAGGGCTCAAAACAGTGGAAGCCCTAGAGGAGTATAGAATGTGTAGGGGGGAACTTAAAAAGGAAATTAGGAGATCAAAAAGGGGCATGAAAAAACATTGGCAGGTAAAATAAAGGAAAATCCAAAGTTATTTAACAAGTACATTAAGAGTAAGAGGATAACTAGGGAAAGAGTAGGGTCCATTAAGGACCAAAGTGGTAATTTGTGTGTGGAGCCAGAAGATGTAGGTAGGGTTCTAAATTATTACTTTGTGTCGGTGTTCACAAGTGAGAGGGATGACGTGGGCATGGAAATCAGGCAGAAGGACTATGATATAATTAAAGAAATTAGCATAGAAAGGGGGGAAGTTCTAAGTGGTCTGGCAGGCTTAAAAGTAGATAAATCTCCAGGCCCGGATGAAATGTATCCCAGGCTGTTGAGTGAGGCAAGGAAGGAGATAGCAGGGGCACTGGCAATAATTTTCAATACCTCTCTGGCCACAGGAGAGGTGCCAGGGGACCAGAGGACAGCCAATGTGGTACTGTTATTCAAGAAGGGAGGGAGGGATAAACCAGGGAACTACAGGCCAGTCAGTCTAACCTCAGTGGTGGGGAAACTATTGGAAGCAATTCTGAGGGACAGAATTAATCTACACTTGGAGACGCAGGGGTGAATCAAGGACAGTCAGCATGGATATTTTAAGGGGAAGTCATGTCTGACCAATTTGATTGAATTTTTCGAAGAGGTGACCAGGTGTGTAGATGAGGACAATGCATTTGATATAGTCTGCTTGGGCTTCAGCAAGGCTTTTGATAAGGACCTGCATGGGGGACTGATGACAAAGGTGAGACCCCATGGGATCTAAGGCAATTTGGCAAATTGGATCCAGAATTGGCTGAGTGGCAGGAAGCAGAAGGCGGTGGTCAAGGGGTCTTTTTGTGTCTGGATGCCTGTGTCCAGTGGGGCTCCACAGGGATTGATGTTGGGTACCTTGATGTTTGTGGTATATATAAATGATTTAGATTTGAATGTAGATCAGTAATGTTGAATGTTGATCAGTAAGTTCGCAGATGACACGAAAATTGGTGGGGTGGTAAGTAGTGAGGAGGATAGCCTTAGATTACAGGAGGATATAGACGGGCTGGTTAGTTGGGCTGATCAGTGGCAAATGGAATTTAATCCAGATAAGTGTGAGGTGATGCACTTGGGCAGGACAAACAAGGCATAGGTATACACGATGAACGGTAGGACCCTGGGAAGTACCGAGGATCAGAGGGACCTTGATGAGCATGTCCACTGGTCCCTTAAGGTAGCAGGACAGATAGATAAGATGGTTAAGAAGGTATATGGGATACTTGCCTTCATTAGCCAAGGCACAGAATATAAGAGCAGGGAGGTTATGCTGGAACTGTATAAAACACTGGTTAGGCCACAGCTAGAGTATTGCGTGCAGTTCTGTAATCCGCATTATAGGAAAGATGTGATTTCAGTGGAGATTTACCTGGATGTTGCCTGGGCTGGAGAGTTTTAGTTATGAGGAGAGATTGGATAGACTGGGGTTATTTTCTCTGGAGCAGAGGAGATTGAGGGGGGGACATGATTGAGGTGTATAAAATTCTGAGGGGCATAGATAGGGTAGACAGGAAGGAACTTTTCCCCTTGGTGGAGGGATCAATAACCAGGGGGCATAGATTTAAGGTAAAGGGCAGGAGGTTTAGAGGGGATGTGAGGAAGAATTTTTTCACCCAGAAGGTGGTGGTAATCTGGAACTCATTGCCTGAAAGGGTGGTGGAGGCAGAAACCCTCATAACATTTAAGAAATATTTGGATGTGGACTTGCGATGCCATGGCATACAAGGCTATGGGCTTAGTGCTGGAAAATGGGATTAGAATAGTTAGGTGCTTGTTTGACCGGTGCAGACTCGATGGGCCGAAAGGCCTTTTTCTGTGCTGTAGACCTCTATGATTCTATGATTGTGTGGGAGGAAATTACGAACAAACCATAATCTCATTAACACTATAGGTCTTGGCTTCTGTTTCACAGGCTCACGCAAAGGCTTGGCACGCATATGACAGGCTCTGGCGCAGTCACCAAAAAGGTATTTGAGTTATCAGTTAAGACTGAACAGAATGAAACAAAAAGCAAACATATATCACAGGACTCAATTGAAGTAATGTATACTGTATAATTCGACTAGAGTTTCTACTGTAAGGATTAGCAGAGTTTATAGGGTAAAATGTTTCATCAGCTTCAAGTGGTGCTTATGAGATTCGAGCAATAGGTGGATGTGACAAATTCCATGGAACTGTCACTGTACACAGGTAGAGATGGGTTGAGTATAAATATAAATAAACATGTTGTGTTCTGCGTAAATATAAAGTCATAGATTGGTAGTATCTATGATGGCCATTCAGCTCCAACATGTCTTATTTCAGTTAGATCAGGGATGAGGGATTTCAGTAATGTGGAGCCACAGCAGAAGTTGGGGTTGTTCTCCTGAGATCAGAGAAGGTTAGGGGGAGTTTTTAAAAGAGGAGTTCGAAATTATGGAGGGTTTAGATAGAGTAAATAGGGAGAAACTGCCTCCACTGGCAAAAGGGTCAGTAACCAGAGCACTTAGATTTGAGGCAATTGGCAAAAGAACTAGAAGGAATTTGATCTGCAATGTGCAATGTAAAAGTCAGGTGGAAGCAGATTTAATAGTAAATTTCAAAAGGAAATTGAATGAGTAGTTGAAAAGGTAACATGCAAGGCTAAGAGGAAAGAGCAGGGGGAGTGGGACTAATTGGAAAGCTCTTTCAAAGAGCCAGCAAAGTTATGATGGGCCAAATGGCCACTTTCTGTGGTCTATCTTTCTATAAAGTAACATGTTGCATTGTAGAGATGTATCAGACACAGAGATTAAAAACATTAAAGCTGACACATGCATATTCTAATTGAGATAAGGTTTGTGTGGTACACATAACTTATTAAATATTCTTTTAATATGAAAGGACTGGTGGGTATTTCTATCACAAGTGAATGGGGAGAGCCAGTCGACATTACAAGTCAAAAGGATATCGAGGCTGCTGAGCGATACATCCAGTTTTATCTAGGCTGGTTTGCCAACCCTATTTTCAATGGGGACTACCCTCAAGTTATGAAAGACTGCATTGGTAAGTGTAAATAATGGGAGGGAATATTGTGGGCACACACACACACACACCGACTGCATACCAAGTTAACCTGCGATGATGAGACTCAAAAGCACAGATTAAACAGATGCTGGGATCAAATTACCAAAAGCGAAATACCCCAAATGCTGGAAATGTAAAGTAAAAACAGAGAATGCTGGAAATATTCAGCAGGTCAGGAAGCATCCGTGGAGAGAGAAACAGAGTTAACGTTTCAGATTGATGACTTTTCATCAGAACCAGTCTTCGGAAACGTTGGGCGGAATTTTGCCCTTGGATGGCGTGTGGGCCCCACCGGCTCGGCGGCGGGCGGACAGCCGACCTTCGCCACCGAAACGGGGCTTGAGTGGGTGGGCCAATTAAGGCCCGCCCAGCGGTCTGTCCAACAGGAAGCGTTATGCGCTATGCGCTTCCTGTTCCGGGGGGGAGGGAATCCCCAAATGTCAAAGTGCACTCAGCGCACTGCTCCCTGAGGCAAAGTCCTGTCTCAGGGAGATTTGTGAGAGGTAAGTAAACTCTAAAAATAGAAAAATATTAAAATTATTAACATGTCCCCCTCATGTGACAATGTCACACGAGATGGGACATGTTAATAATAAACACTTAAAATTTATTACATTTTTAAAAAACGGACATGAAACTTCATCCCGGCAGTGGATGAAGTTTCATGAATAATCTGGAGCCCGCTGGGGCTCCTGGCCTGCCCGCCAGCCTTAAGGTTGGACGGGCAGGTCTTTAATTATCTTAACTAGCCTGTCAATGGCCTCAATTGGCCATTGACAGGTCGGCGGGCGGACAGTTGATTTCGCTGTCTGCCCGCCTTCCTAAAAATTTAAAGGGACCGGGATGACGTCGGGGATTCTTCCCGACATCATCCCACATCATTTTCCCCTCGGCGAGCTGGCCCCGTCCCCAAATCGCTGAGGGGAAAATCCTGGCTGTTAGCTCTGTTTCCCTTGTCATGAAGATTTTGTTATGGCACAGATGATGGTAAATGCTGAGCTGCTCAAATCCCAAAGGGAAACTTGAAACAACTGCCACAACTGTTTTGCAAGTTGTATATATATTTTGAGATGTGTGCCTTGAATTCAGTAGTAATAAGTCCACCGAGTCTTAGAGGGTATTTACAAAACTAAAATAAGCATTTATTAATAAAATAATTTTAAGCACATACAAATTACTACTATGATAACTCCTGGCTCCCCTGATTAATCTAACTCTCAATTACACCTCCATTAAGGCAACAGTAAAACACACAGATTTCAAAAGACCCAGGCAAAGTAACATGATACCCTGAACAGTTGAATTCAAAGTGAGTTTTCTTAACTTCAGTTCTTTGTAGACAGCAGCTTGAGGCTTAGACGCTGGAGGATTTTCACACTTGTGTTAGATCTTAAAATACCTGCCCTTACACACAGCCTTCTCTCCTTTATATATATTTTCCCCTTTGAATGCAATTATTCTCTGCTTCCTATTTTTCAGCCAAGTTTGTATCCACATTGCTACTGTCCCTTTTATTCCATGAGCAATAACTTTTCTCACAAGTCTGTTGTGTGGCACTGTATCAAATACCTTTTGAAAGTCCATGTACACCACATCAACAGCATTACCCTCATCAACCTTTTCTGTTACCTCTTCAAAAAATCCCAGCAAGTTAGTTAATACTAATGCTATCCCGAATAATTGTTTCTAGAATCTTGCCCACCAGTGACGTTAAACTGACTGGTCTGTAATTGCTGTGCTTATCCTTACAACCTTTTTTGAACAAGGGCATAATGATTGCAATTCTCCAGTCCTCTGGCACCTCCCCTGTGTCTAGGGATGACTGAAAAATTATAGTAAGTGCCCCTGCATGTTTCTACTCTCACTCCCTTCAACATCCTTGGATACATTTCATCCAGTCCAGGTGCCTTGTCAACTTTAAGTACTGACAGTCTATTCAACACTTCCTCCTTAATAATTTTGAACCCTTCTAGTGACAGAGTTTCCTCGTCTGTCACCGTGACCTGGGTAGCATCTATCTCCTTGGTAAAGACGGACACAAAGTATTCATTTAATACCTCAGCTATGGCCCCTTCGTCCATGTGTAAATTCTCTTTTAGGTCCCTAATCAGCCCTACTTCTCCTTTTACCACCCTTTTACTATTTATATGCTTATAGAAGACTTTGGGATTCCCCTTTATGTTGGCTGCCAGTCTTTTCTCATAATCCCTCTTCACTTCTCTAATATGCTTTTTCACCTCTCCTCTGAACCTTCTGTATTCCTCTTGGTTCTCAATCGTATTTTCTACCTGACACCTGTCATAAGTACACTTTTTCTTTTGTATCTTAATTTCTATCTCCTTTTCCATCCAGGGAGCTCTGGATTTGTTTGCCCTACCTTTCCCTCTCGATGGAACATACCTTGACTGTGCTCGACCAATTCTTTTTTTGAAGATAGCCCATTGTTCAGCTACAGTTTTTCCTGCCAACCTTCGTTCCAGTCTATCTGGCCCAGCTCCATTCTTGCCCCATCCATGGCTCTTAAAGAGGAGATGTTACACTCTCCGATCCCGCAACGACCACAGAGACTCAGGCTTCCTTTTAACCAGTTTTATTCAAGCATGTGTAAGGGAGCTGCAATCATTCCTAAGAATATAGACCCAGCTCCCTGACTGATTACATTTCACTACTTTTGTACCTTTTCTTATCATAACACATTTGAGTACATCCAATCGGTAACCGACACACCAGTTCCATACTAACTCTATCCTGTTGAGTACATAAACATGTGATTTTGCTATCCAATTATTCTAAAGCATGTATACATAATTATACTATCCAATCAGAATTAAAACATGTACGCAAAGACCTTGGTTCTTACAACTCAAGACTGTGTTTCATCAAAACCCCCTCTTTGTCCATTGTTCATCTTCCCATATCTAAGCTAAGACCATCTGCTCCTTCCCTATGTGAGAGGGGAGTACACTTCATCTAATTTATGTCTTACTTTTGTCTCCAGTCTGACTTTCAAGGCTGTGCAATGTTCATCTGGTAATCTTCAACTTTTAATATGTTTAGCAGCCATGTCTGCCTGGAGATTTTAGGGGTTTTTCAGTAAATTCTTACTGTATTCTCTTTTCGCATTTTTAATTTCCCCCTAACAGCTCTCGTCCAGTTAATTATTCTTACTCTTGATTGCCTATTGTCCTTTTCTATTATCATCCTAAAACGTACAATACAATGTTCACTGTCTCCTAAATGTTCCCCCACTGATACTTGATCCACTTGGCCCACCTCATTTCCAAGAACCTGGTCCAACAGTGCGTCTTTTCTTGTTGGATTGGACACATGTTGCTGTAGAAAATTCTCCTGAACACAATCTAGGACCTTTTGCCCCTCTCCCCCCTTTATACTACCACTGTTCCAGTCAAATTTGGGTAATTAAAGTCACCCATTATAACTACTCTATGCATCTCTCAATACTTGCATCTCTGTAATTTCCTTGCAGATTTGTTCTTCTACGTCCTTCTCACTATTTGGCGGTCTATAGACTACACCAAGCTATGTAATTGCACCCTTTTTGTTCCTTAGCTCTAGTCAAATTGATTCTGTCCTTGAACCCCCCGGAACAGTCTCTTTCTCCAGCACTGCAATGCTTTCCTTAACCAATTCTGTCACCCCTCCTGCTTTCCTATCTTCTCTGAACACCTTGCACCCGGGAATATTTAATACCCAGTTCTGCCCTTCCTTGAGCCAGGTCTCTGTTATTGCCACAACATCATATTTCCACATGGCAATCTGCGCCTGTAACTCCCCAGTCTTATTTACTATACTCCGTGCATTCACATACATACATAGTAACACTGATTTAGATTTTGTTACTTTCTCCCTCACCCCGACTTCACCTATTAACTTACTATTCTCTGTATTAGTGCTATCTGTCCCTCACAGTGCTTTGTGCACCCTGGTATTCCTCTCTAATAGAGTCCTAGATGTCTACAGCACAGAAAAGGCCCTTTGGCCCATCGAGTCTGCACCGGTCAAACAAGTACCTAACTATTCTAATCCCATTGTCCAGCGCTAGGCCCCTAGCCTTGTATATCATGGCATCGCAAGTGCACACACATCCAAATATTTCTTAAATGTTATGAGGGTTTCTGCCTCTACCACCCTTTCAGGTAGTGAGTCCCAGATTCCCACCACCGTCTGAGTGAAAAAAATCTTCCTCCTGCCCCTTACCTTAAACCTATGACCCCTGGTAATTGATCCCTCTACCAAGGGAAAAAGTTCCTTCCTGTCAACCCTATCTATGCCCCTCAGAATTTTATACACCTCAATCATCTCCCCCCTCAATCTCCTCTGCTCCAGAGAAAATAACCCCAGTCTATCCAATCTCTCCTCATAACTAAAACTCTCCAGCCCAGGCAACATCCTGGTAAATCTCCTCTGCACCCTCTCTAGTGCAATCATATCTTTCCTATAATGCGGATTCCAGAACAGCACACAATACTCTAGCTGTGGCCTAATCAGCGTTTTATACAGTTCCAGGATAACCTCCCTGCTCTTATATTCTATGCCTCGGCTAATAAAGACAAGTATCCCATATGCCTTCTTAACCATCTTATTTACCTGTCCCGCTACCTTAAGCGTGGACATGCACACCAAGATCCCTCTGATCCTCGGTTCTTTCCAGGGTCCTACCATTCATTGTGTATTCCCACGCCTTGTTTGTCCTGCCCAAGTGCATCACCTCACACTTATCTGGATTAAATTCCATTTGCCACTGATCAGCCCATCTGACCAACCTGTCTATATCCTCCTGTAATCTAAGGCTACCCTCCTCACTATTTACCACCCCTCCATTTTCATGTCATCCGTGAACTTACCGATCAACCCTCCTACATTCAAGTCTAAATAGTTTATATATACCACAAACAGCAAGGGACCCAATACCGATCCCTGTGGAATCCCGCTGGACACAGGCATTCAGTCACAAAAACACCCCTCGACCATCACCCTCTGCTCCCTGCCACTCAGCCAATTCTGGATCCAATTTGCCAAATTGCCTTGGATCCCATGGGCTTTTACCTTCGTTATCAGTCTCCCATTCGGGACCTTATCAAAAGCCTTGCTGAAGTCCAAGTAGACTACGCCAAATGCATTGCCCTCATCTACACACCTGGTCACCTCTTCGAAAAATTCAATCAAATTGATCAGCATGACCTCCCTTTAACAAAACCATGCTGACTGTCCTTTGATTAATCCCTGCCTCTCCAAGCGTTGATTAATTCTGTCCTTCAGAATTGCTTCCAAAAGTTTCCCCACCACTGAGGTTAGACTGACTGGCCTGTAGTTCCCTGGTTTATCCCTTCCTCCCTTCTTGAATAACGGTACCACATTGGCTGTCCTCCAGTCCTCTGGCACCCGTCCTGTGGCCAGAGAGGTATTGAAAATTATTGCCAGTGCCCCTGCTATCTCCTCCCTTTCCCCACTCAACAGCCTGGGATACATTTCATCTGGGCCCTAAGATTTATCTACTTTTAAGCCTGCCAGACCACTTAGAACTTCCTCCCTTTCTATGCTAATTTCTTTAATTATATCATAGTCCTTCTGCCTGATTTCCACACCCACGTCGTCCCTCTCACTTGTGAATACTGACACAAAGTATTAATTTAGAACCCTACCTACGTCTTCCGGCTCCACACACAAATTACCACTATGGTCCTTAATGGGCCTTACTCTTTCCCTAGTTATCCTCTTACTCTTAACGTATTTGTAAAAAAACTTTGGATTTTCCTTTATTTTACCTGCCAATGTTTTTTCATGCCCCTTTTTGCTCTCCTAATTTCCTTTTTAAGTTCCCCCCTACACATTCTATACTCCTCTAGGACTTCCACTGTTTTGAGCCCTTGGTATCTGCCATAAGCCTCCCTTTATCTCTTTATCCAATCCTGTATATCCCTCAACATCCAGGGTTCCCTGGATTTGTTGGTCCAACCCTTTATCTTTGCTGTAGTATGTTGGCCCTGTACTCTCCTATTTCTTTCTTGAATAAGTCCCACTGCTCTGCGCAGATTTACCTAAAAGTAGCTATTCCCAATCCACTCTAGCCAAATCATATCTTATTAAAATCGGCCTTCCCTCAATTTAGAACCCTGATTTCTGGCCCATCCTTGTCCTTTTCCATAACCATAAGACATAGGAGCAGAAATTAGACCATTCGGCCCATCGAATCTGCTCCGCCATTCAATCATGGCTGATAAGTTTCTCAACTTCATTCCCCCACCTTCTCCCCGTAACCTTTGATTCCCTTACTAATCATTAACCTATCTATCTTGGTCTTAAATACACTCAATGACCTGGCCTCCACAGCCCCTTCTGTGGCAATGAATTCCATAGATTCACCACTCTCTGGCTAAAGAAGTTTCTCCTCATCTCTGTTCTAAAAGGTCTTCCCTTTACTCTGAGGCTGTGCCCTCGGGTCCTAGTCTCTCCTACTAATGGAAACATCTTCTCCACGTCCACTCTATCCAGGCCTTTCAGTATTCTGTAAGTTTCAATCAGATCCCCCCTCATCCTTCTAAACTCCATCGAGTATAGAACCAGAGTCCTCAAACGTTCCTCAAACGTTAAGCCTTTCATTCCTGGGATCGTTCTCGTGAACCTCCTCTGGACCCTCTCCAGGGCCAGAACATCCTTCCTGAGATACGGGGCCCAAAATTGCTCACAATATTCTAAATGTGGTCTGACCAGAGCCTTATAAAGCCTCAGCAGCACATCCCTGCTTTTATATTCTAATCCTCTCGAAATAAATGCCAACATTGCATTTGCCTTCCTAACTACTGACTCAATCTGCAAGTTAACCTTAAGAGAATCCTGGACTAGGACTCCCAAGTCCCTTTGCACTCCAGATTTCTGAATTCTCTCCCCATTTAGAAAATAGTCTATGCCTCTATTCTTCCTACCAAAGTGCATGACCTCACACTTCCCCACGTTGTATTCCATCTGCCACTTCTTTGCCCATTCTCCTAACCTGTCCAAATCCTTCTGCAGCCTCCCCGCCTCCTCAATACTACCTGTCCCTCCACCTATCTTTGTATCATCTGCAAACTTAGCCAGGATGCCCTCAGTTTCTTCATCTAGATCATTAATGTATAAAGTGAAAAGGTGTGGTCCCAACACTGACCCCTGCGGAACTCCACTAGTCACCGGCCCCCATCCTGAGAAGGACCCCCTTATCCCCACTCTCTGCCTCCTGCCAGACAGCCAATCTTCTATCCATGCTAGTACCTTGCCTCTAACACCATGGGCTCTTATCTTTCTGAGCAGCCTCCTGAGCGGCACCTTGTCATAACAACCTTGAATCTAATGGAGTTATGATCACTATCTGCAAAATGTTCCCCCACTGATACCTCTACCACTTGCCCAGCTTCATTCCCTAAAATTAAGTCCAGGACCGCCTCTTCTCTTTTAGGATCTTCTACGTACTGGCTTAAAAAGCTCTCCCGGATGCATTTTAAGAATTCCGCTCTCTCTAAACCTATCACACTATGACTAACCCAGTTAATGTTGGGAAAGTTGAGTTCCCCCACTATTACTACCCTATTATTTTTACACTTCTCTGAAATTTGCCTACATATGTGTTCTTCTATTTCTCTCTGACTGTTTGGGGGCCAAAGGTACACTCCGAGCAATGTGATTGCTCCTTTTTTGTTTTTAAGTTCTACCCATATGGCTTCATTTGAGGAGCCTTCTAAGGTGTCATCCCTCCTTACTGTTGTAATTGATTCCTTGATCAAAATTGCGCTACCCCTTCCTCTTTTACCTTCTTCCCTGTCTCGCCTGAAGACCCTATATTCTGGAATATTGAGCTGCCAATCCTGCCCCTCTCTCAACCATGTCTCTGTGACAGCAATGACATCATACTTCCATGTGTTAATTTGTGCCCTCAACTCATCTGCCTTATTTGTCAGACTCCATGCATTAAAATAAATACCATCCAACCTTGCCAAACTCCCTTGTGCCTTAACTGGCCTATAATTTCTATGCCTTCCAGACTCACTTGCTCTCTCTTCTAATTTTGGCTGTGCATCTCCCCCTGCTGAACCTCTTCTCAGGATCCCATCCCCCTGCCAAGTTAGTTTAAAGCCTCCCCAACAACACTAGCGAACCTCCCTGCAAGGATGTTGGTCTCATTCCAGTTCATTTGCAAGCCATCTGCCTTGTACAGGTCCCACCGCCCCCAGAAACAGTCCCAATGTCCAGAAATCTAAAGTCCTCCCTCCTGCACCATCTCTCCAGCCACGCATTCATCTGGACCAACCTCCTATACTCACTAGCGTGTGGCACCAGAAGTAATCCAGAGATTACTACCTTTGAGGTCCTGTTTTTTAATCTGCTACCTAGCTCCCTAAATTCTGCTTGCAGGACCTCATCCCTCTTTCTACCTATGTCATTGGTACTGATATGTACCACGATCTTTGTCTGTTTGACCTCCCTCTTTAGAATGCCCTGCAGCTGCTCAGTGACATCCTTGACCCTGGCACCAGGGAGGCAACATACCTTCCTGGAGTCACGTCTATGACCGTAGAAAGGCCTGTCTGTTCCCCTTACTATTGAGTCTCCTACCACTATTGCTCTTCCCCTCTTTTTCCATCCCCCCCCCGTGCAGCTGAGCCTCTCAGAATGCCATGAGCGTGGCTGCACTCCCCGAAGGACCGTCACTCTCACTGTTTTCCAACACAGAAAAACAATTCTCAAGCGAGATGCACCCTGGGGATTTCCTGACTACCTGCCTGACACTTTTCTTCTGACTGATGGTCACACATTCCCTCTCTGTCTGCACATCCGTAAGCTGCACGTCTAAAAATGTGCTATCCACGAAACTCTCAGCCTCGCGGATGCACCTCAGTGCCTGCAGCTGCCGCTCATGCTCCAAAACTCGGAGCTCAAGTAGCTGCAGCTGGAGGCACTTCCTGCACATGTGGTCGGTCAGAGTGCAAGGAGTGTCTAAGACTTCCCACATGTTGCAGGCGGTGCATAACACAGGACTGAACTGAGCTGCCCTGCCATGTCTCTAGTTGAAAACAGCAAAAAAATACAGCAAAAAAATGTTAAATTATTTATGTACTTTAAATAAAAACCAGAACTCTTACCTTTCCTTAGCTTAATCTATTTTAAACTGGAGAAAAACTGGAGAAAAACACTTACCCACTACTCACCAATCAGCTCTCACCTTTGTGCTGACGTCACTTTTTGAAGCTTCCCTGCACTTGTGCTGGTTCTGATCTCTCTGCCGCTCTCTTGCGCCATCTTGTGATGTCACTCTTGTTATTTTCAACAAGAACTGACTGCAGGACACTCTTCCCAGACTAATAGTTTCTCTTGGTTTCCACACCCCTGCCGAGTTAGATTAAAGCCCTCCCAACAGCACTAGCAAAACGGCCCGCAAGGAACTCAGTCCCAGCTCTGTTCAGGTGTAACCCATCCGGCTTGTACAGGTGCCATCTCCCCCAGAACCAGTCCCAGTGTCCCAGGAATCTAAAGCCCTCCCTCCTGCATCATCTTGCCAGCCACGCATTCATCTGCCTTATCCTCCTATTTCTTTACTGACTGGCACGTGGCACTGGGAGGGCCATGGAGATTACTACATTTGAGTTCCTGCTTGCTAATTTTCTACCTAGCTCCCTAAATTCTGATTGTAGGACCACATCCCCCTTCCTACCTAAGTCATTGGTACCAATGTGGACCATGAGCTCTGGCTGCTCATCCTCCTCCAGAAGAATGTCCTGCAGCCGCTCTGTAACATCCTTGACCCTGGCACCAGGGAGGCAACATACCATCCTGGTATGAGCCCAAGTTTCTGCAGCTGGCAGCGCTTCCTACATGTGGTCGTCTAGGACACCGGTATCGTCCATGACTTTGTACATATTACACGACACGCATTCCACTCCACTAAGCTGCCCTGCCATGTCTTAACTCTACTTCCCTTACCTTAACGTTTCCTTTGGATAATTTATATTACTTTATTATATTGGCTCTAAATTTCCAATATTCCTAGCACTTCTCAGTTAAATCCAAGTATAGCTACTTGTTTAAAATACTGCACCAATATTCACTCACCAGATCCTACTTACTAAGGCCGCTGCTCTTCTTTCTGAGGAAAGGTAGAAAAGGGAAGGAGCACCTCCTCACCAAACTCCCTCAGTCACCTCTGCTCTCAAACTCTCGCCTCTTCTCGCACTGTTTTTATAGCTCCTCTGCTCTCCTCTAGGTGCTGCTGAATGTCTGTCCCAGGGTCCTCTTCTTGCACTCCCCTCTTCCTTTGTTAAACTCAAGAAAACCTGTCCTACTGGTTATTTTATGATCACAGTGCGTAGACAGTTAAATACTCACTGAATTGACAAGTGTAACCTTTTCAAACAGAAAAACACTTGTTGCAGTCAAATGAAGAGAGGGCAAAGAGGGGAGCTATTCAACCCTTCCTCATCTGCTTGTAACACCCTCTTCACAGATGCTGTTTGACCCTTGAATGTTTCCAGCATTTTCTCTTTTTATTACTGAGGTCTAGAATTCTGGCTTTCTGGTGGATTATTTAGGGATCTAAAATACCATTAACAAACATGTTACAGAATGCAAAAGCAAAATACTGTGGAAGCTGGAAATCTGAAATAAAAACAGGAAATGCTGGAACAGCTCAGCAGGTCTGGCAGTATCTGTGGAGAGAGAAACAGAGTTATGTTTCAAGTCTAATATGACTTCTTCTGAACAGTTCTGAAGTCATATTGAACTTGAAACTTTAAATCTGTTTCTCTCCCCACAGATGCTGCCAGAGTTTTTCCAGCATTTCATGTTACAGAATACATTTCATTTTCTCATATTCAGTATGAAAAGGGGGTTGTTTTAGGATATTCATTTAATTCCCCCATCACATTTGTGTGTGTCACAGACCAGACAGGTGATATAACTCCAGGGACTCCCCCAATGTTGCGGATGAGCCTGTGTTTACCTCTGCATAGCAGCAGAGCTGAGGAAGGGGACTGACTGTGTGGGCAATTATAAACATGTATAGTGGGTGGCAACTTGAGGGTGTTTTCCCCAAAGCTCCCCATGATCAGCTTCTGCATGCATCAGTGCAATGATTTCAAATATGCAAAAGAAAAATGCAAACATGTCTTAGATTAGAGTAGAATTCCAAACA
Organism: Cetorhinus maximus; assembly: GCF_964194155.1. Taxonomy (NCBI): domain Eukaryota; kingdom Metazoa; phylum Chordata; class Chondrichthyes; order Lamniformes; family Cetorhinidae; genus Cetorhinus; species Cetorhinus maximus. The sequence continues at coordinate 13,298,371 of NC_135904.1, forward strand.
TGCTGGTTGCAGAAAGATAAAGTATTCTATAATCAAGTCCCAGCATAGGATTGCATACAAATAGGAAGGCCTTGCATTTATTTACTTTCCATGAATTATTGGTGAGGAAGCTACGAGTGTACCATGTATCTTGTACAAACATTCAAACTTCCATTTTACTGTCAGATTTCTTCCTGTAGCTTCTTTCCAAACTGTTCGTACGCATATAAATTATGTGAGTGCAGGCATGGATCTTAATTGAATCTGAGGCAGGTAAAGCTGTATTTTTATGAGGGCAATGCATTTCATATCACTATCAGAGGCAATCCAGAACAAAACTGGACCAGTTCAAGATCTTGGACTCTTAAGATCTCTGCTCTGCATATGAGCATTTCTCTTCTTCAAGATGTGTAATCTTTGTACCTGAATTTGATCTATCTTGCTGTTTGCTATATTAACAGGGAGAAAGAGCTCGCAGGAAGGCCTGGGTAGCTCCAGGTTGCCTGCTTTCACTCCACAAGAGAAACACTTCATCAAAGGCACAGCTGACTTCTTTGGGCTGGGTCACTTCACAACACGCTACATCACTCACAGGAACTACCATTACAGCAAGGGACCAAGTTATTTCACAGACCGGGACTTGGCAGAACTTGTTGACCCACGGTGGCCAGACCCAGGTTCAGAGTGGCTATACTCTGTACCTTGGGGTTTCAGGAGGATTCTGAATTATATCAAGGTATTTACTGCAAAATTAGAGATGCGTAATTAACATGTTGTTTCCTTTGCAGTTATAAAAAATGCCTTGCATTTATAAAGTGCCTTTCACAACCTCAAGCCATCCTGAAGCTCTCTGCAAGAGCATCTCAGCTGGTTCTTTCTCTGCAACCCTGCACGTTTTTTCACTTCAGACGCTTATCCAATTCCCTTTTGAAAGCTGTAGTGTTTGTAAGAGTTAATGTGTGGGGCTTTTGGAATAGCACCTCTCATAATCACAGAATCACACAGTGCAGAAGAGGCCCTGTGAAACACCTGACCTACCTAGCTAATCCCATTTACCAGCGCTTGGCCCATAGCCTTGAATGTTATGACGTGCCAAGTGCTTATCCAGGTACTTTTTAAAGATGTGAGGCAACCTGCCTCCACCACCCTCCCAGGCAGCACGTTCCAGACCGTTACCACCCTCTGGGTAAAAAGGTTTTTCCTCACATCCCCCATTATTCAAGAAGGGTGGTAGGGATAAACCAGGGAACTATAGGCCAGTAAGTCTAACATCAGTGGTAGGGAAACTTTTGGAAAAAATTCTGATGGACAGAATTAATCTCCACTTGGAGAGGCAAGGATTAATCAAGGATAGTCAGCATGGCTTTTTCAGGGGGAGATCATGTTTAACAAATTTGATTGAATTTTTCGAGAAGGTGACTAGGTGTGTAGATGAGGGTAGTGCAGTTGATGTAGTCTACATGGACTTCAGTAAGGCTTTTGACAAGGTCTCGCATAGGTGACTGGTCAAGAAGGTAAGAGCTCATGGGATCCAGGACAATTTGGCAAATTGGATCCAAAATTGGCTTGGTGGCAGGAGGCGGAGGGCAATGGTCGAAGGTTGTTTTTCTGACTGGAAGCCTGTGTCCAGTGGGTGTAGTCCAGTGCAGGACAGGTAGATAAGGTGGTTAAGAATGCATATGGGATACTTGCCTTTATTAGTTGAGGCATTGAATACAAGAGCAGGGAGGCAATGATGGAGCTGTATAAAACGTTAGTTAGGCCACATCTGGAGTAGTGTGTGCAGTTCTGATCACCACACTATAGGAAAGATGTAATTGCACTAGAGAGGGTGCAGAGGAGATTCACCAGGATGTTGCCTGGGATGGAGCGTTTCAGCTATGAAGAGAGACTGGATAGGCTGGGGTTGTTTTCCTTAGAGCAGAGAAAGCTGAGGGGGACCTGATTGAGGTGTACAAAATTATGAGGGGCATAGATAGGGTAGATAGGAAGAAACTTTTCCCCTTAGTGGAGGGGTCAATAACCAGCAGGCATAGATTTAAGGTAAGGGGCAGGAGGTTTAGAGGGGATTCGAGGAAAAATGCTGTAAAACTCTGTGACTATGACTCTATAATGATGATGTTAGAGAACACATGACGAGGAGTTGAGAGGAAGAATATTCATGGCTTCACAGTGTAACACCTAATCATGAATAGCTGTATATAGTTCAGTTGTATATAATAAAGCAGTTATTGTTTGGCTGTATCAACATCATAGTAATCAGTCAGTTCGTCAACTATCCAAGTTATCTGACTTTGGAATGTCAAAGAAGAATGATTTGAGGAAGTGGAACATTGAGGGCTGGTGAGGTAAATGGCTGGGTCATCCTGGCAATGGAATGGCAATTCCATTTATAAATCACTTCTAAATCTTGGTCAAGCCACAAGGACATGCTGTGCAACGGTTTGCAAACGGGGGGACAATTTGTTGATACATCAGCTTAGGTATTTTATTTTCTCGTCTCAGTAAAGCAAGATCTCCATGTGAAGGAACTGTTAGTGCAAACACCCTCTGAGGACACATTTTTAAAAATTATTCATTTGTAGGATGTGGGCATCACTGGCATAGATACCATCGCTGATCCCAAGTTACTCTTATAGGTGGTGGTCAGCTGCCTTTTTGAGCCGCAGTAGTCTGTATGATAAAGGTAGGAAGTTTCAGTGTTTTGACCTGGTAACAATGAACTGCAAAATATGTCCAAGTCAGGATGTTATGTGACTTGGAGGTTATGGTGTTTCCATCCGCCTATTGCCCATGTCCTGCAAGGTGGTAGAGGTCATGGGATCGGGAGGTGCTGCTGAAGAAGCCTTGGTGACTTGCTGTAGTGCATACTGGAGGTAGTACACATAACAGCCACAATATGTTGGCAGTGGGTTTTTTTTTAATGTTCTACAGCCTGGGGGTCACTTCGGAAGCTCAGAAGTAGTGATACAACTGTGGCTTTGAGTGTTAGATACTATGAACTATATCACGCTCAGATCTCAAAAGATGCACACAAAATACCTTTATTAGGAATAAAAAATAATAGGCAATGATTTTAAAAATTATAGCTCAAACAGCATGACAGAAAGAAGTAGAAAAATCTAGGAGAAAAATGAAGACACTTATTTTTGCTAATGTCTTGGATACAAGGTGCTGAAGTGCACAGGCATATAGTCCTGCTACAGGTGAACCTGGAAAAGAAACAGAAAGGTCCATATCACAACTTGCTTTATAAATCTGGAAATTCTTGCACTTGTAGTGACTTCTCACATCCTCTTATTAACATCTAGAGTGCTCAGCATACAATGAATTACTTTGTAGTCATGGTTGATGTGGGCAAATGCAGCAGCCAATTTGTACACAGCAAGATCATTATTTCTCAGTCACGAGCAATTTACAAAAAATAAATCACCAACGATCACTGATTATTAAGCACTGTGTGGTAGATCATCTCCGGCGAGAATGGTTTATTTTCCATAAATCACCAACCCCTGATGTATTCGGTTGTACAACAAATATGCAGTCTGTAACTAAATGACACTGAAGAAGACATCATGTGCAGCTCACATGTTGGGGGGAAAGAATAGGCTATTTTTTTTAAATTCTAATAATTCAAAGAGAAAAGTTTTCTATGGTTGAGTATAACCATAAACCAGAGTGTTAACAGTAAATATGGCACAAGTACTGGTATGGTCTTGCACTAAGTTTATGTTCTGTAAAATCTACAATCTTAAGGTTTGAAATTATGAACACAGGATGAGATTGCAGAATTACTTAACACCAACTTGCATTTATATGACACCTTTACACAGGGGGGAAAAACACTCAGCATGCTTCATAAAGGCATAAGCAGACAAAAATGGACATTTGAGTGAGCAGCAGTTTAGTGGGAGTGGAGTCAATATAGGAGGTCCATGGATGAAGTTAGTTTACTCAGAGAAAGCATGAGGGCAAATAGGAGAAAACTAGGGACAGTTCTGGTTCAGGGGTAGAGCGAGAGGTTGGCCTGATGGTCAGGGGTAAGGGAAGGGAGAAGCAACGGCATGGATAGTCTCAATCTTGATGGCAAAGAGGCCCAAAAGCTTCTTGTTGTTAGAAGTGAGAATGGAGGGGGCAGGAAATGGGATAAAGTCTGTAATGAAGGAAGGAAGCTGGATGTTACCTTACAGCAACACAATTCCAGAAGAGTTTTATTTATTCACATTCATTGGTATGATGTCAAAAAGTTTGAGTACTATTTATTGCCAAATCATCCCTGTCCCAACTGTATGATTTAATGTTTTCATTGTGTAAGTAATTATCGTAATACCCAGATTATAAACCAAATTATTTCTAAAAGATGTTAATTAGCCAAATCCTGTCATGTGAGAGTCTTGCAATGAGATTACAGACAGTCCAATCTCACTATAGTTATTTTTTTCCTCAGTTTCAACTCACTCCATATAAACACTGTACATTAAGATTATTTAGTTTGTATGAGGCTGAAATTTGATCAGTTACAATGCTTTTCTTTTTCTATTCTGTTTCAGAGTCGCTATGGAAACCCTAGAATTTATGTGACAGAAAATGGAGTATCTGAAAAACACCTGTGTACTGAGCTGTGTGACAAGTGGCGAATGCAATATATGAATAATTACGTTAACGAGATTCTTAAAGGTGATTCACTCTATATCAAAATATGACATACTCCACAGTAAGGGTGACTTATTTTCAATGAAATGAGAGAGACAGAGACAGAGAGAGAGACAGAAGCTTGATCCGTGGGAAGGGGCATAGCAGTTTGGGAGAGATGGGGGTGGTGGCCCCCATTCTTCTAGCAGAACAATTCAGTAATAAAATGAGACAATGCACAAGAGCCAGGTTAGTGTTTCAAGCATAGACCTTCTGTTCTAACAAAGGGTCTGCGAGCAGTACATGAATCAACCTTTGTCCTTTACAATGGAACTGCTGAGAGTTTCCAGCATTTCCTGTTATTTTAGATTGGCAGGTTTTTTTAAACTTGTATGATTTTGAAACTTGTTGCAGCTGTTAAGGATGGTGTTAAAGTCAAGGGATACACATCCTGGTCACTGCTGGATAAGTTTGAATGGGATGAAGGATATTCAGAAAGATTTGGGCTATACTACATCGATTTTAAAAGCAAGAGCAAGAGGAGGTATCCCAAAGCCTCGGTTCAATACTACAGGAAGATGATCAGCTCAAATGGATTTCCCAACCAGAGAGAAGTGAGTACCATTAATTTTTATGAAACAGCAACAATAAAACTTAATTTTGGCAATCCTGGCGGGAGATGATAGCTTTCCCCCATGAAGCTCTAGCACCACAAACACAGGCACAAACTTAGAAAGAAGCTTGGATATAAATGTCTCATGAAGAAGCTGATGAGTATAGAAAAGAGATTGCCCACGGAGACAGTGGAAGTGAATAATGTGGAAAACTCAAGTGTTATGGCACAGCAGACAGTAAATGCCGAGTTGCTCAAATCCCAGAGGGAAACTTAAAACAGCTGCCACAACTGTTTTGCAATTTGTATTTTATTTCAAGATGTGTGCCTTGAATTCAGTAGTAATAAGTCCGCCCAGTCTTAGAGATTTTTTTACAAAACTAAATTAAACATTGATTAATAAAATAAAAGATGTTAAGCACATACACAGGTCTACAAATTACTACTATAATAACTCCTAAATACCCTAATTAACCTAGCTCCCAGTTACACCTCCATTAAGGCAACAGTAAAACAAAATAGATATTAACAGACCCAGACAAAGCACACAATACCCTGGACAGTGATATTCAAAGTGAATTTTCTTAACTTTGGTTCCTCTAGACAGCAACTTGATGCATTGAGGCTGGAGGCTTTTCACATTTGTGTTAGATCATCGAATGCCTTCCCCCTTACACATAACCTCATCTTCTTTAAACATGTTTCTTCCTTTTAATGCAAATTCCATTGTTCCCTAATATAAATCTTTCATAGTACTCACATTATCAGTAACCTTTGAGAAAAATAAACACACTGGCTTAGCTTCTTATGGCTAGGTGTAACATCTTACCATCTCTTTGTAATTCAAACTAACCTAATTTATATGAAAATGCAAATGTTCCTCACGCCTCACATTCTAAAACTTAAGCCATGTTTATGTATTTAGCATTTCAAACCTCGCTTCCCTTTCGATAATTCAAAAGCTCCAGACCAGCTGTCTCCAATTCAATTAAATCCACCACATACACACATCTACGCAGAGAAACTAATCCAAACCCCAATATTAACCTACCTTTACAATAAATCACAATAATATTATGAAAATTATTATATTTTCATGACAGAAGGGAGAGTTTAAGGCAGTGGGCCACTGATCAGTATAAGAGACCAGTCAGATGATTGTGTACTTTTCCATGTTCAAAAACTGACCCAAGCTTGTTAAATAATGATACTGGAGCTAATATGAATACCAACAGATTCAGTCCATTTTGCAGTGCTAAGGTATTTCATTTTGAACACAGATGGGAAAGTTAAAAATGAATATTTTGAATAAAAGGCTGCAGTCGGCTGAGAATAATGTGCATTTTACTTCCGAAAATCCTACAGAATGATTAAATAATTGCTGCTTTATGCCTGCTGTGTCCTGGTTTTGGCTGTAGAATAAAGAATGGGTAACTCCTGGCAAAAAAAGTAAAGAATGCACTAACATTGCACAAAAAGGCACAGTATTGTTTAACACTATGCGTCATATTAAGCAGTTCCAGGAAACTGTCAGCCTCTAGTGCGACATTTAGCTGCCCTTTTTCTTAACCGCAGGATGTTGACCCTTACTCAAGACAACGTATAAACAATCTTTCTACTTTCCTCTGTGCTAGATTGAGAGTTGGAAACGCAAGGCTGCAGAGACTTGTTCCACCACCAATGCACTGCTTACTGCAGGTATGTGAATGTAGTCACTCTATTCCATTTAGGAACAGAGGGTCCAGCGCAAAAAAGGCATTTCATCCTCAGTCCCACTATGGCCAGAGTCTACGTACAGTAATCCACCATGACCTCTTCCTTTGCAACCACTAGCTACTGTATCCCATAAAGGATTAAAAGTTCCTTCTGCAACCTTTGGAGAGAAGACAAAATCGAGCAATGCTTTTGACATTTCTAGAACTCTCAATCACAATTCCCTGCTCAACAGAGAATGAGCGTGTACTTATCTAAAAGTAATATGGGAAACATTTAAAACTTAGTCCCATAAAGTAACAAGGGAAACAACAACCTAATAAAAATAAGACTTTTACAAGTTTACTCGCAGGCTCTTCTAGCCAATGTTCTGGGCAGTGTGCAGACACATTAGAGAAATCCACTCAGTTAACACCTTCAATGGTCCGTGCTTGTTCAATTGTCTCCACTTAGATAGGCTAGCTCTAGTCCATACAGCCAAAATCCAACATAAGTCAATCCCTTCAGTACAGGCAGGGAAGCAGTAAGGTGCAAAGAATATAAAAGTATTGTTATACAAAGAAAGTGTCATTAGAATAAAGCAAGCATTATGGATGTAAAGCAACATGGTTTAATTTTTTTTTCAATCACATAACTGAGCAGGTAGCTCACATAAGGAGCAATCCCCGGTTGTGTCTTTTCATAAGGGTATTCTGGTTAATTCAAAAGCATTTTGTTTCAGAAAAAAAATTCATGGTCCAATAATTGATTTGAGCAATTTATACAACACTGCTGGAAGCATTTTGCGCTTAAGGGGGGAACAAAAAAATTAAACCTAAAGAATTTCAAATGAAGAGTACAGCAAATTATAGTCCTGCTTCAACCTCTTCCAAAACAAGTGTACAGGACTCGATGCAGCATCCAGAGTAAAAACAAAGATGGATGTCCCCAAACATTCATGCTGATTTGTGCGAAATGCATGGTATCTATAGCGGCTATAGGTTATAGTCACAGAAAAAAAGAGTAGCCAGCATCTCATACCAGTGAAACAAGAATAAATGGTCTTCCTTTGGATACTATTGTTGCATAAGAATACATTTGGCTAACAAAAACAAAAATTGCTGGAAAAACTCAGCAGGTCTGACAGCATCTGTGGAGAGGAACACAGTTAACGTTTCGAGTCCGTATGACTCTTTATCAGAACTGATGAAGAGTCATATGGACTCGAAACGTTAACTCTGTCTTCCTCTCCACAGATGCTGTCAGACCTGCTGAGTTTTTCTAGCAATTTTTGTTTTTGTTTCAGGTTTCCAGCATCCACAGTATTTTGCTTTTAATACATTTGGCTACATTACCCTGATAGAAGGATTATGTTTCCTGTTTGACATATTGTCTGTTTCTGTTCTAATTTGAAAAGGGCAAATAAAGACTTTAAAATGGTAACTAGCACAGAATAGAGACAAAGTTTGCCACTTCTATGTTTGATGTTACATTTTGGTGCAAAATTAAATTAAGTACATTAATCTTGGCAATTCTGCCATCTCACATAAGGAGCAATCCCCAGCCCCTTGGGTAACATGCAATAATGCAGTTTTTAAGCACAAATATCATACAAAAGGCTGGAAGTTAAAAAGAGAGCAAATTGAGGAAAGTGCTGTCTAACAATGTTCTTTCCTGGGAGTGGTTAAAGGTAGGAACGTGCAATTGTTCTATACAGCATCCCAGAAGAAATCAGCAGATTAGTCTGTCCCATCTTCTCAATTTAAGACTGCTGGTACTACAAAGTTGGGGCAGGGGTGATTGATAAGTGTCTTTACTGTCCAAATTCCAAAAAGCATAATGCTAAAAATTACTGATGAAACAATGCTTTTAATTAGATAGAAAGAGAATCAATATGCAGCAATACCACACCTTTCTCCCTTAAATGGGCCAACAAAGAAACATACATATAATCTCATTTTGTTATAAGTTCTGTTTACATGTTAAAGCAATAACTAGTTTTAAAATACTTTTCTCATTAGATTTGTTTGAAGTGACCATGGGAAGGTAGAATTTAGCATTCAGTTTGAGAGTGAGAAACTTGGGTTGGAAACAACCATGTTAAACTTAAATAAGGGTAATAACAAAGGAATGAGGGCAGGGTTGGCTGGAGTGGACTGGGAAAAGAGTTTAGCAAAAAAGACGGTTGATGAACAATGGCAGACGTTTAAGAAAATAGTTCATGACTCACAACAAAGGTATATCCCAGTAAGGAAGAAGGATTCCAGGAAGGCGATAAGCCAACCATGTTAACCAAGGAAGTTAGGGATAGTGTCAAACTGAAAGAAAAACATACGTGGAAAAGATTAGTGGTAAGCCAGAGGATTGGGAAAGTTTTAAAAACCAACAAGTGATGACAAAAAAGGGAGAAAATAAACTTTAAGGGTAAACTAGCAAGTAATATAAAAACAGACAGTAAGAGCTTCTTTAAAAGTACAATAAAGAAGAGAGAGCCAAAGTGAACATAGGCCTCTTAGAAAATGAGGCTGGGGATGTGATAATGAGGAACCAGGAAATGGCAGAGGAGTTGAATAAATACTTTGCATCAGTCTTCATGGTAGAAGATACTAATAGCATTCCAAATATACTAAATAATCAAGGGGCAAAAGAGGGAGCGGGGAGGAAATAAATAGAATAACTATCACTAGAGAAAAAGTACTAGGGAAACTAATGGGGCTAAAGGCCGATAAGTCACCCGGACCTGATGGGTTGCATCCTAGGACATTAAAGGAAGTAGCTACAGAGCTGGTGGATGCATTGGTAGTAATCTTCCAAGAATCCTTAGATTAATATATATTGTAAATAATTGTGGCCCCAGCACTGATCCTAACGGTATTCCACTAGTTACAGGTTGCCATCCTGAAAATGCCCCCCTTATCCCAACTGTCTGTCTTCTATTAGTTAGCCAATCCTCTACCCATGCTAACATACTACCCCCAACATCATGGGCCCTTATCTTATTAAGTAGCCTTATGTGCCAAAGACAGTCAAAAAGCAGGTAATTATAGGCCAGTTAGCTTAACATCTGTCATTGGGAAAATGTTAGAGTCTACTATAAAGGATGTAATAGCAGAACATTTAGAAATGCATAACATAATCAAGCAGAGTCAGCATGGCTTCATGAAGGGGAAATCATGCCAGACAAATTTATTAGAAGTCTTTGAGGAGGTAACAAGCAGGATAGATAATGGGGAACCAGTAGATGTAAATGTATTTGGATTTCCAAAAGGCATTTGATAAGGTACCGCACATAAGGCTACTTAATAAGATAAGGGCCCATGGTGTTGGGGGTAGTATATTAGCATGGGTAGAGGATTGGCTAACTAATAGAAGACAGACAGTTGGGATAAGGGGGGCATTTTCAGGATGGCAACCTGTAACTAGTGGAGTGCCACAGGGTTCAGTGCTGGGGCCACAATCATTCACAATATATATTAATGACTTGAATGAGGGAAGTGAATGTACTGTCGCCAAGTTTGCTGATGACACAAACATAGGTGGGAAGATGACAGAGTCTGCAGAGGTATATAGACAGGTCACGTGAGTAGGCAAAAAGTTGGCAAATGGAATATAATGTGGGAAAATGTGAGGTTATGCACTTTGGCATGCAGTATAGAGGAGCTGAATATTATTTAAATGGAGAAAGACTACAGAAAGCTGCAGCACAGGGGGATTTGGAGGTCCTCGTGCACACATAATCACAAAAAGCTAGCATACAAGTTCAGCCGTTAATAGGGAAGGCAAATGGAATGTTGGCCTTTATTTCAAAGGGAATCGAGTATAAAAATAGAGAAGTCTTGCTAAAACTATACAAGGCACTAGTTAGACCACACCTAGAATAGTGTGACCAGTTTTGGTCCCCTTATTTAAGGAAAGATATACTGGCATTGGAGGCAGTCCAGGGAAGGTTCACTAGGTTGATCCCAGGTATGGAGGGATTTTCTTATGAGAAGTTGAGTAGGTTGGGCCTGTACTCATTGGAGTTAAGAAGAATGAGAGGTGACCTTATTGAAACATAACATTCTTAAGGGGCTTGACAGGGTAGATGCTGAGAGGTTGTTTCCCCTTCTGGGAGACTCTAAGACCAGGGGGCATGATCTCAGTAAGAGGTCACCCATTTAAGATAGAGATGAGGAGGAATTTCTTCTCTCAGAGGATAGTAAATCTGTGGAATTCTTTACCGCAGAGGCCTATAGAGGCTGTGTCATTAAGTATATTCAAGGCTGAGATAGACAGATTTTTAATCAGTAAGGGAATCAAGGGTTATGGGGAAAAGATGGGAAAGTGGAGTTGAGGATTACCAGATCAGCCATGATCTCATTGAATGATGAAGCAGACTCGATGGGCCGAATGGCCTACTTCTGCTCCTACATCTTATGCTCATCTTAAAATTCACCGACACCATTGCACTTACAATATATATGGGGAAGGAGGAGAAGGTGGTGGCAATCATAGGCTAATGGGTTCTTCTTTGTTTGCCCTTTTCAGCTAGAAGAACAGACCGAACAATTGAGAAGCAGGCAGACATGCCAAAGGTTTGGCCAGTGCACGATGAAGTTTAGGTATTAGGGCTTTGTGTCACCTCAGCACTGAACTCAAGCCTTGAAAGCAACATCCAAATTGTCTTAACATTAGCTTTCCTGGTTATGGATAGTTAATTAAGTAGTAATGCTTTGTGCCCATTGTAGCTAAAATCTCAAAGCCTCTAGAATGGCTCATACTGAACAATTCTGTCAAAAAAGTGGTGGTTTCAAGGCTTTATTGTTTGCAATAGTTTCTCAAACAAAATAACAGCATTGCACTTCTAGAAAGAACAGTTATTTGATTGTAAGGTGTTTGCATTTCATAATATTTAAATCCCTCTGGAAGCAGTGTTAGTTTCCCCTGAGAAAGGAGGGGAGTGAAAGTATTATTCATGTTCCCAGGCCACCAACATGGGCTCCTGTCTACTTCACTGATCTTCAGCACTCATCCAGAGAGGTGCATCAGCTGTGGACTATGACTGGATTTCACAATTTCACTCTCTTTGACCCATGTACACACAACTACTCAAGTTACAAACCTGCATGTGTGGCACCTCAAGGCACCTTACAGAGCCAAGCTATGGTGGGAAGGTTGGGAAAGGTGACAAAGCTTCAACTGAAAAGACACATTCCAAGGAAGCTTAAAAAAAAGAGATGTAGAGATTTAGGGAAGAAATTCCTGACAATATGGCTAGTCAGTTTAAAGTTTTACCATTAATTAGGGGGCTGGGGTCAGAGGAAAGGTTGCATGGAGGGTTAGAGTCAGAGAACTGAAGGAGACAAAGAAGCTTCAGGTTGGAGGAGGTTACAAAAGGTGGGCTGGGGAGATGAGACCTTGAATGGATTTCAAGATGAGGATAAAGAGTTTAATGTGTTGAGGGTCAGGGAGCCAGAATGTATCAGTGAGAATGGCAGTCTTGTAATAAGTTTTAAACATTGGAGTTTATGGAGGGAGAAAGATGGGAGACCAGGCAGGAAGAAACTGGAGAAAAATCAAAGCTATGAGTGAAGAAAGCATGAACAAAGGTTTCAGCTGTAGTGGGTAGGTGAAGTGGGTGAAGAATATACAGTACAGCCAATCAGGGAGGCTTTGTTGAAGAGGTACTTCTAAGTACCCCTCTAAGCCAAATTTCTTTCCAGATATATGTACAAAGTAAGTTAACATGCTAGAGTAACACAAGGCAATAGTTGATGATCTATTGATGGAATAGTGAGAGGGACAGTTAGAAATAAGATGGATGGGGAGGCAAGTGGAGAGGGGAATGTCCAAGGAGCAAGGTGTCAAGATGATTGCCGGGAAGGGGACACGACAGTTGGGTTGGTTGCTCTGGATAGCCAGCGATAAATTCTGCAACCAGAGTGGTAGTGATTACCAATTAAGGAGCAGGAGGAGGTAGAATAGGGCTTTGAAATTAAGATGTAACTAGCTCAGTGTTTTGAGAACTTTGAGGGGCAAGCTAAATTGCACATACAAATTTGAATACTTTAAATGGTAAAATAGTCACAGATACTCTGATTCAAAGCTGTAAATTTAATGTATATTTTTTGATGACATTATGATTAGCTAGTTATTCAAATGCCGTGGATCAGATTGTGCCACAATCCCAGGGATGTCTCTATTTTTTTTTAAAATACAATTTACATGCTTCAGAAAGAATTTCATACTTCAGTAATGAGCATTTTTCTTTAACATTAGAGGAGCAATGGAACATTGCTACTATTCTCAGGCTAATTTACCCAGTTTCCTTTTCAAAGAAGTTTAAACCAGGAACACAGTAAGGAACTTTATAACATGTTAAATATACTTATTCGTTTGGTTTAGTGTAAAATAAAGCATTTCTCTTAAATAACTGAATATAATTTTTGCAGTGTAATTCTTTCCTTTCCCCTTCACTTTTAGATCCTCTTGTCAATCATATGGAGATGGTGACTGAGATAGTTGTCCCGACCGTGTGTACCCTTTGCATACTGCTCAGCGCTATATTACTGATGTTCCTACTTCGGAGGCAGTAAAAAAACCCAGATTGCTGTTGTGAGAATACAATGCTAAATGTACAAGAACAAAAATAGATGACTAGCTACTTCAGCAAGTTTGTTAAATTATGACAGTCTTCAAACGACCAAGTTGATACTTGTCTACTGTCACTTCCAAAGACCTGATAGCTTTATTACTAATGAATGAGATGACCCATCACTGGAATGGTAAAACTGCAATATAAACAAACTCATCAACCAAACTCCCGATTCAAATTCCATGGCTGAGGTGAAGGAGTTCACAACATGATAAAGTGATTCCACTTCCAATATTTTCTTCCCCAATGGGCATGGTGCCCAATCCAGGTCTATATTATCAAGGTTTCACTACGGATTTAGGATAACAAATATTACAAGCAAATAATAACAAATAAGCAAACAACACAGAGCAGGTTCTTTCAGAAAAGCTATTTCATCATTAAAAACATTACATACTTTTAAAAAATAAAAAAGGTACACATTGACAATAGGAACAGTAAAACTCTCGGCCTGTGAGATGAAAAGACCTGAACTGAAGAAATCAGTCAGTCGATCCATCAGTGCGTTAGTCTAAAATCTTTAACAGTTTGGTCCAAGCACAAAATTTAGAAGCTATAATTATTGGGCCAACGTTTAGACCTAACTAGAGCAGTTCTCAACTGTTACAAATTTGCTTATTACTTATACCATACACTTCATAGGTATAAATATTATCTTCATATTCAGGACAAGTTTTATTTATTGCTATGTTATAATAGACATTAGAGTTGTTGTGAGTCAGATTTCAAGGACATTTAGTTTGGTCTGGTTCAAATACAATGGGCTGTGAAAACTGGGATCTTGAGGCTATGAATATAACTTTGTAAAACAAATGTCACAATCACCAACAGTTTTAATTCGTCCAATTCCAATTACCCAACAATAACACTACACAAAACAACAAATGCAGACAGAAATAAAAGATCATACAAAGTACGTCACTCAAAATATATTTAAATTTAACCCACAGTGTGTCATTTTTATGAAACGGAATTTAGATTCTAATTTTAGTAATACAAGATTTTTTTTAAAAAAAAGAATAAATTTGCAGTTGATTTAAGAATATTAATTACTGAGTTGTGTCAACTAATTTGATTCAGACACCGGATTGCTGACTGAAATTAATGCAAGTAACGTAACTGCTTGAAGTTGCATGGAATTTGACAGAATTATTACTTTCGGGGCAAAAACACCTCACAGATTCTGTGGGGTTTTTTTTAAGCAGACAGGAGTGCGGACGCTGGAGGAGAGAGCATCATGCCAGTTCATTTCACTTTCACTAAGGGGAAAAATACCAGACAAGACAAATCTGTTGGGTGGAGTGCAAAAGCAACACTAAGTGTCTCAGCACTCTTACTGGTCACAAGATGGCAGAAGATCTTAGGGTGACTAATATCTGGTATAAAAGCAAAATACTGCAGATGGTGGAGATCTGAAATAAAAACAAAGTGCTGGAAAATCTTAGCCGGTCTGGTAGCATCTGTGGAGAAAAACATCTGTGGAGAAAAACAGAGTTAACATTTCGAATCCAATATGACTCTTCTTTGGATTTCTGTTTTTATATGACTAATACCTGACCTGTACTCAGTAACTGCAATAAACCGGCTGAATTCCCACATGCAAAAATGTCACTGTGCGTTTATCCTTTGAGACTGGGGAAAAAAAAAATCAATTTACACAATGGTTGCAATTACCTTTTCTCCTAAAGGTTTATACGAAATGTGCCTGACTGCAGCTGATCACTGTGTTGTAATAAAATGCCTCCTCGTAATCACTGTTCAAAGTTGTATCATCAACTGGCAGATCTTAAAAACATAATGGGTTAACAGTATTAGTGATAGTGATACTCGTTGTTCATCTTGCTAAGTTTCTTCACACTACATTTGAAAGTGCACTAAACTTTGGATTTAGGAAGAGTTCCATCAACTGGTCAGATTTCCATAGATTGCAAGGATTAAATGACCACGCACATTTCTAAATAAGCATTTTGTCAAATCAAACCCTACATATACAAGCACCATTTGTATTTTTCAGGAGGAATAATAGTGTTGATTTAATCCAAGTTGTGACAAACACAGTCCACAGTAGTAACTGTCCCGTCCTAGACTATGAAAGAGAATATTCAGTCAAGTAAATGTCTACCATTTGTTTCAAGGCATCTCAAATGCATGAAAAAAAATGGATTAGAAAAGCTTACATATGGATAGGCCTGGGACTTTCAGGGAAATTATATAGCTCCACCACCCTCCTAACAGTTAACTGTTGGGTGGGCGTTGGTTACAGTAGGTTAACTAAGTCTTTATTAACAAGTAGAACTATTTACGCATGTACAGTAAAGGGTACAGGCTCGGAGCTATCTCCATGCTTAGGTCTCTGCTCAACACCATACTGACCCCTGGGTCTGGGTCATGTGCCTTCTTACATCACTGTGTGGGTAATACTGTACTCAGTCCCATATTAACCCTGTATGTGCCAGACCCTTATTCTACACCTTTCCCCAAGTCTTTATCCAATGTATATGGAGTTCACTAGTTTACTTCATGCCTTATATTATCTGTCCCATTTACATTATTGTTACCACATTATTGCCATTACTACAATATTGGCATTATTACAACATTCTCACTACCTATCTCCCCCCTTCAAGTCCTTGAATTTACAGATTTGGGCGGTCTGAATGCCTTATAGCTCCTCCATATCTCATTTGCTGTTCTGTCAGAGGAGTGGTAGGCCTTATTGGTTCTGGTTCTTCCTGTTAGTTTGGAGGTTGGACTGGCATTTGGGTATGCTTTCATCCTTCCATTCCTTTGTGTTGAACCGCACTTGGGTTGGCTCGGCTGTTGTACGGATCAATGGTTGCTGCTACTCTAAATCATTTCTTGCAGGGTGGGCGAGCATTGTGCTCACCTCCATGTTGTTTCTTTCTCTCTTTCTTTCTCCGTGTAGGCTGTCTTGATGTTCTCTTTGGCTGAGGAAGAGCGTTCCTGAGGTGAGAAGGTGGTTTAGTGGTACGCTCACCTCTGCTTTTTGTCGAAGGTGGGAGACTGCTACCAGGTTCCAGCATCCCTTGTGGTCGTGGCATGCTGGCTGGAAGCTGCAATGTGTGCGGTGGTCACTGTGTTGATCAACTGAAACATCGTCGTAGTTAGAGGCTTCTCAGACTGCTGGTCACTCTCTTGTACCACTTCCACTGGGGGCATTGTGGTTGTCTTGTGGATGGTAGGCTGGTCTGACCACTGAGGATTTTCTGGGACCTGCAATGAGAATGGACAAATCTGCTCTGCAAAGAGAGAAGAGAGTGCAGAGCTGAAGTCCGAATCTGAATACTCTTTAGTGTTTTAGTGTTCAAGTACTCGCCACTGTGCAATACTGGTTGTCAAAGACAGTGGTTGTCTTGACATCCTCTGCCGTCTGGAGGAGATTCAAGGCTATTGCAGGGATCCCTGCTCTGGAGAGAAAGGATGGTTAGGGATGACGTACATCAACTCAAATATCTGTTTTCTGCTACACCACAGTGGTTCTAGGACCAAGCCAATGACTGGAAGTCAGATTCCTCCTGCTCCACAAAGTGGAATGTCCATCGTTCAAAGCCAGAAGTCTTTGAGCCATGGTTCCTTGTCCGAGAGGACTGTCACACTGGCACCTGAATCTAATTTATAATTTGTTAGATGGTCACTGACTAAGATGTTTGTATTCCAGAATGAGAAGCCACAATCTTTGACCTCACCCAAGAAGCATGGCCATTTGTCTTCTGGGTTTTCAGTCTGTAAAGTGGATTTACGTTTGGGCCTTCTGTGCGTTTCTGAGGTTTTGACATGTATAGTTTGCCATAGAGTCCAATCCTGTTATAGTGGAAGCTTTGGGCTGTACTCGCAGGATACTGATCTCTCCAGTGAGGGCGCTTTGCACCACAGCACTGGCAAGGTCACTCTGCTAGCCAGTTTGGGAATTGCTTTCCCTGGCTTGGATTGTCTGTCTTTTTGGCCTGTTAAGCTGGACCGAGGGGTCTTCCTGCCCATGTTTTACTCTCTTCCCTTAGGGTTGTCCTATGCTGCTTGGGGAGTTCGGGCAATCTAAGTATCTGAATTGCCTTGTCCAGGGTTAGATCTCCTTTAGCTTGTAGGAAGTCTGCATCGTCTGTTACACCCACCACTATTCTGTCTCTGATGAGTTCAGACTTTATTTACACTCCTCTGCCATCCTGTAGGGATCATTGATGAAGGATTGATGAAGGTTCCTCAGGTAGTTGGACTCTTATTGAATTTAGCTCTCTCCAGTATTTTATTGCGTCACAAGTTAAAATAAATGTGAAAAAGAGTTTAAAACCTCCTGGAATTTGGCAGATGAGTCATTAATGCCTGATATTACAATGATGTCATCTACAATGAGGCCTATAAAGCAGTGTGTTCACCTGCTCTTCTTCTGACTTTCTATTTAAACCAGAAGCAATGGTGTATCTCAAAAATCTTTCCTTCAAAGACCCCAATTTCAGCTCTGAAGAAGGGTCATACAGACTCTAAAAATTAACTCTGTTTCTCTCTCCACAGATGCTATCAGACCTGAGTTTTTCCAGCATTTTCTGTTTTTATCCCCAATTTTTGTGACTGGTCTGGGTATGGGGTTGGTCCAAGTTGAGTTGGAAGTGTTGAACTGTGATCCAAGCTAAATTTTTAAAAATCGTATGTGCAGCTTTAAGAGCTTATAGGATTTCAAGATGGTGTCACCATCAGCTCTGAGACAAAGGGATTTCCCACGCTTGCTGGTTTTGGCAGGCTCCACAAAATGGCAATGTTGTGCTTCTTAAAGACTCTTAGAAGTGGCTGCCTGGATCGGCTGTGTGCTGACTTCTTTCATTCTGCGGTTTGCTACGACGAGTAATGAGACGTTCGGATTTAAAGTTATGCTTGCCGTTTTCCAAGCTGGACTATTGCAATGTTCCTGAGAGATATTTAAATAGTTTTTTTTTTTGTTATCTTACAAATTTGGAGGCCATGTGTTGGGGCTCTGACTGGGGAAAATCGGGTTTTAGCGACGGGCTTTCCTTCAACTCTGACACAATTAAGGGAAGGGGTCTCAGGACTAGCTGCAGCCTGGGACTTTAAAAGATTTAGCTCACCCTTGCAGGCTCCGTGGACTCAATGCCTTGAAGCTGGACTTCCAAGGGAGATTCAGTGGAGTCTTCTCCTGCAGTAAAAATCTCTGCCTTCAGCTTCCTGGCCTTTCCTCTAGAGCGTCTTCTGGTGAATTTTTTCTGCATCTTCAGCTTCTGTTGGGAGCTTCTCTCAGGTCAGAATTTGTTGGAAGTTTTTTCTTAGTCTTACAGCATCTCGACTGTTTCAGCATTTTAGTGAGATTGAGGATTTTCAATCCCCAGCTGCCACCATGTTAGGAGGGTGTTGGTTACAGAACGGTGTCTCTTAAAGAAGTCTTCAGTAGGTTAACTGTTAAGTCTTTTAACAAGTCGAACTATTTACACATGTACAGTAAAGGTTACAAGCTAGGATCTACTCCATGCTTAGGTCTTAACCCTTCTCTGTTCAACACCACACTGACCCGTGGACCTGGCACGTGGGTCATGTGCCTTCTTACATCACTGTGTGGGCAGCACTGTACTCAGACCTTTATACTACACTAACTAAAACCATAAGTTAAATCTGTGACCTTTGTAGGTTGTATGGGCAAGATTTTAATTCATTCAAAACCCATTTACTTACACAGGGTTATAAATTGGACCAGTAACTCGGTACAGGATGATGCAGCTATGTTTGCTCACATTTAACTATGTTACAGAAGATTCACTGTTGTGCTCATCTTGTTACAACACAGAAACAGAGACTGATGGATTTTTGTTAGTAAAGGTATTAAGGATTACACCATCAATGGGGGTAAATGGAAGTAGGTTACAAATCAACGTTGATCCAAATGAATGCCACAATGGGCTGAATGGCCTATCAGATACTATGCTTATTTCATAAGATTTTCACAGTTTTCATTATGGGTCAACAGGGCCATCAAATAAAAGATCAGCCAATTTGAACACCAAAGGAACATAGTTTTAAAAAAACAAAACAAAATTGGGCTAAATGTGTACCAGGTTGGTAATGTCAGTACCAGGAAATGTAAATATTTCTCAGAAATTCGACTGCATAAAAGAAAATACCTGGGGTACTAAATGTCACGTGATCCACTGGTGGTCTAGTGTTGAGCTGCCACATGGTCTTCAATTCTCTCTGCCCGTGGCAACTAATAATTTCCATTCTCCACATGATGGGGTTTTCACTAAAATACAAGAAGTTAGTGTCATCAGGAAATCACTTCCAAATATTCAAAGAGCTACCACCAGTATTTCTAATCACTCCAACATCCAATGCTTTAATAATCCAGGGGTGCCCAATCTTTTGCAGCAGAGGTCAGATACACATGCCACAACTACTGAATAGGTCATGCACGGTTAAAACACTAGGTCAGGCAATATCATAAAGCATTCAAACATCACAGGATGTGTGGATACTGGCAGCACAGTTGTCCACAGATATAAGACATCCACATGTTTGAAAAAAATCGAATATAGACTATTGATTTATTTACAGCCCCCTCCCAAATCTAAATTCCATGTAACAATTATAGGCTCCTATACATTGGTTGGCTTGCTTACTCCTTCCTTTCCTCTTTAGCTGGCTCATGCTCCCTATGCTTGGATCACAGGTTGAGCTGATGTTATTTTCTCCAAATTTGCTCTGTTTCACTGTTGTACATCACCATCCAGTCTGGCTGACCCATCACCGTCCAATGTTCTGCTCTGCCAGATATAGTCTATCACTATCCTGTGTCTTCCACCACTAGGTCTACCCTGCTCCATCTTTATGTTCTTGTCCTTTGGAAACCACTGTCTAGCCCCCTTCACTTTGGCACCTTCCTTCCTGCATTCAAGAAAGTTATTACCCTTCTTCTTTCCCTCCATTAACCCAACTTCAAGGTTTTCCCCTTTATTCCAGCTTACTGAGCATCCAGTGCTTTTTATCCTTCATTATCATGAAATGTTTTGAAAGGTCTTCCCACTTGTGCTGTGTATTAATCCCCTTTTTCCAATGCTCTGTAAACACTTACAACATTTTAGTTATGATTCTTACTTCTCATAGAAAGCATTGATGGTCGTGGGTCTGATTGGCAACTGAAAAACATGCCGTTCATCAAGTGGATTGTCCTTGTAGTATCGTGAGCAGGACCTGTCACCAGAGAGACATAGTACAATTTTTTTTTTAAACACAACCAATGAAACTGTAATGAAATCAAGTGAAACCTGCAATAATTTTACAATCACTCAACCCTCTGTGAAAAACATGGAATGTACAGTCAATTCCTGTCCTTACAACCAAAGTCAGCATCATTAATCTTAGTGTGTCAAGAAATAAAATATTTACTGTAGGTTGCGGCATATAAGTTGACTTTGAAGCTTCGAAAAAAAAATCCTTCCAAAAACGGGGGTTGACTTATTATTGCTGCAATCTACGGTACCCCATAGAAACAGAATACAGAAGGAGGCCACCATCCCATCATGTCCTGGTTGGTTCCTTGCCACAGCAATTCAAAACTAATGCCACTGCCTTGCTCGATCTCTCTTCATAACCTTTTAACTTCATCTGTTTCAAAGGGATTTCAAACTGTAATCTATTCACTGGAGTTCAGAAACAGTTACATCACCTAAAGCTTTCTCTTGCAGTTTGAAAGATCATTTTATGATGATTACTGAATCACAATCATCCACCATGGATCCACTCATTTTCAATACGGACTATATGAAATTCCCCTTCTTCCCAACTCAAAATAATTTTAACAACATTCATCCATCACCATTTTGTGTTTAAAATGTCTTTAGAATTTGACTGGAAATATTTGTTTAATTTTCTATTTTTAACATCCTTGTATTAAACTGCCAAAATATGCAGAATTTAGTTTCTTTCTTAATCTAGATTTGTTCTGAAGTCAAATATTCAATTGGTCTCCAAGAATTACTATAACAAATTTCAATTATATAAATTGAAATCAAGGCTGACAGTGTGAAGCATTACATGGATAGCTGTGTCCAGCTTTGAAGTCACACGGACTCAAAACGTTAATTCTGTTTCTCTCTCCACAGATGCTGCCAGACCTGCTGAGTTTTTCCAGCATTTTCTGTTTTTATTTCAGATTTCCAGCATCCGCAGTATTTTGCTTTTATTATAGCTCTATCCAGGTGCTTCTTTTTTGGAATGGAGAAAAGAAATGAAGAGCCATGGCCATAACGCAGGAATGCAGTAAGGTCGAAAAGGAATAAAAGGAAGAATGAGACAAATTGGGCAGTGGTAATTATGTAACATCAAGCTTTGCTTTTAAAAGCCTGTAAATTGTAAGAAAAAAATTAAAAAGAGAGAGAGAGAGAGATGAGTTGAACATTCTTGAGATTATGGGAGAATTGTCATATGAGGAGAGATTAGATCGACTAGGCCTGTATTCACTGGAATTTAAAAGAATGAGAGGGGATCTCATTGAAACGTATAAAATTCTGACAGGGATGGACAGACTGGACGCAGGGATGATATTTCCTCTGACTGTCGGGTATAGAACAAGGGGTCACAGTCTCAGGATACGGGGTAGGCCATTTAGGGCTGAGATGAGGAGAAACTTCTTCATTCAGAGGGTGGTGAACCTGTGGAATTCTCTGCCACAGGAGGCTGTGGAGGCCAAGTCACTGAATATATTTAAGAAAGAAATAGATTTCTAGGCTCTAAAGGCAACAAGGGGTATGAGAAGAGAGTGGGAGTGTGGCATCGAGATAGACGATCAGCCATGATCATATTGAATGGCAGAGCAGGCTCAAAGGGCTGAATGACCTACTCCTGTTCCTATTTTCTATGAAAGAGCAAATTAAGGGTAGGGGCTTATGAATGTTGGAAAAGCACACAGCTCAGCATACCAACTAAAGGACACGATGTTCATTAAAAAAAGCATCAATGCAACACCACCAGCAAATAAAGTGTCTTTGTGTTGTTGTAACCCATGAGGCTATCATTTGTACCAAAATATCTGAATTAGGTAAAGTGCTCACTGTGTCAACGTAAAGAGGTTTTCATGGCTCAAGTTGAGGAAAGCACTGCAACTCACTACCAGCTCGAGCACGTGGTGGAGTTTTTGGAGACGGAGTACCTGCTCTTCTAAATTTACAGTGTAATTCACAAAATAATCCTGCAGAACAAGCAGAAAAAAATTCATGTAAAACTAAATATTAAAAGAGATAGAAACTAAATCTCAAGTATTTTTTCAGATTTATAAAATCCATTCATTGCTCTTACCAAATAATTCAAAGTCGTGAGTTCTTGACCTAGAAGAAAATATTTTTCAATAATGGCTTTCAATTTGTTGTATAGAATTAAACTTGCTTATTTACATTTTTCTGGGGTGTGGAGTGGGGTAGGTGGAATGGAGGGGCCTCTCTATCACCCCAGGCCTCATGACATATATAGTTTACACACCTTTCCTATGGCACATTTTCTCCTTCCTTCTCACCGTCCAAGGCCTAAAGCACTCCTTCCAGGTGAAACCCGTACTTCTTCCAATATAGTATACCCTATTCACTGCTCACAATGTGGTCTCCTCTACATTAGGGAGATCAAATTTAGGCTGGGTGACCGTTTTGCGAAACACCTCCCCTCAGTCTGCAAGTAAGACCCTGAGCTTCCTATCACTTGTCATTTCAATTCTCCACCTTTGACTCGTTCTGACCTTTCTGTCCTTGACCTGCTGAAGTGTTCCAATGAAGCTCAATGCAAGCTCAAGGAACAGCACCTCATCTTTCACTGGGTAATTTACAGGCTTCTGGACTTAACAGAGTTCAATGATTTTCAATTGTAACCTCTGCCCCTATTTTCTTTTGTTGTACTTTGACGGTTTGATTTTTTCTTCCTAGTTTCTCTTTCTTATTTCCCTTTTTTAAACTTTTGGATGGCAGCCAATCATAATCCTGCCATTCACACCTCCTCTAGGCACACCTTTTGTTCCTTTACTTGTCCCATTACCACCCCCTTTTGGCTTTGCACCATGAAACTTTTTGTCTTTTAATCCCTCCTGCCCACCACCCTACTTTCCCCTCTCTCCATTTGGAGAAGTTGCAAGTATTTGTGTTGAAGCAATCTCTAGAAGTACAGCAAAATCGTGACCAAACTCTGCCACTCTATGCAACATGTGTTGCGTGCACAGGGCTTTACAACCAAATGAATCATGTTTAAAATCAAATAACACCACATCAAACATTAGACATGTATTGAAAGAATATCTACCTATAAAATAATTTATGTAATCCCTCCGCAATTTATCTAGTCCTATCTCCAATAGCATTCGGATAGCAGTAAGTCCATTAACAGAGACAGTGGGCATACTGCCATGGTACGATTGCTGAATCAGCTTGCTGAGAGAACTGTTGCTTCCTCGGTGGATCTAAAAAAGTGATCAGAGGTTGTTCAATGTTATAGTAAAACCATTGTAATTGCAGAAAGCCCATAATCTCGCAAAAACAGAACAGAAATAGTCGAAATACAAGACTTAAAGATCATTAAAAATAGAGGCATGAGTAGGTCTTTTGGCCCATCAAGCCTGTTCCACCATTCAATAAGATCATGGCTGATCTGATTGTGACCTTAACTCCACTTTCCTGCCTGCCACCATAACCTTGATACAAGGATACAAAGTAAGTAATTCTCAATATTGTAGTTTGTGGAAGCAGGAAGACAAACAAAGAGAGCATTAGAGAAACTGAAGATCAAAAGGTTTGAATGAGTCTCAGCAATAGTCAGTAATGGGGCTTGAGGTGGGTGATATTGCAAAGATGTAATCTTAGGTTGGAATCAATGTGGGTAAAGGAATTGAGCACAGGATTAAGTAACATGTTGCCACAACATCAAACTTAGTCTGAAAGGGCAGTGGAGTTAGGGGGCATAGGTACGTTTTCCCAACAATAAGCTAAAGGAAAGTTCAACTTAATACCAGAATTGAGTAACAGCAGGAAAGCAAGAGAGGAGGCACAAAGGTTAAATAGGATACATATATATGAAACGTCATCAACATACATATGAAATGTCATCTATGCCACTGGATGTCACTAACTGGAAGAATGTAGGCCTCTAACTGGATCACCCAGGACACATCCTTTATAATGCTAGGTGCCATCTGTACAAATAGTGTGCAGGCAGCACCATTTAATTAAATATGGAAATAATGAGTTTGCTACATACCCATGGTTGAATGTCCTTGCACTTTAGATGTTGAATAACTAGCATCAAGCAATCTACCACATCTTGGTATGAAGAAACAGCTGAAATAAAGGAAAGAAATGATGGAAAATAATGTTTGTCAACCATAAAAAAAAAAATTCCAGGCTGATGAGAGAATGAGGAAAGAAGCAAACTTTTCAGTCCCATTACTGCAGCTCTTCCTAGTAAATCAAAGAACTTTTACAACTGTCCTGTAGCTATCATCTACCTGCTCCCTGACCTGCTGAGTACTTCCAGCATTCTGTTTTTATAATGAGAAAAAGTTGTTCGGCCATCTAACTTACTTCAATCTATGTTCATAATCACAAAACCTTTTCAATTCATTTTTGCATTTCACAAAGTCATAAGCTCCCTACTGAATCGGGAATCTGCCCCTTTCCTTTTTGAGCATTTAAATCCAGTTTTTATTCATCACTTCGTGTGGTGTTGTATGGCATCATCTAAGTTGGAAACTTTTCTACAGTCTCTTTAAACTTATATTCATAGTTCTTGTTCTTGGTAAAAGTGCTACAAGAGACTGGATCTGCATTTGTCCCACTCTGCCACTGAATGGCAAAACTCAAAATCTTAGTGTCACTGTGCTTCCTTACACAGGGGTAACCTGACCCACAGGCATACGTACTTTTCCTCATTCTGGTCCAAAGCTGCTCTGCAAAATCGAGATCTCCACGTTCAGGAGCAAATGACGCATGAATGGTTGATTCAACAGCAGCTGCATCACTTTTTAATTTCTGATATTAAAACAAATAAATTAAATAAAAACAAAGCCTTGGTCCAAAATCCATGACTAGCATCTTAGAAATCCTTAAATAAAATTTACAGTACACTAACCCACCATAGGTAAATCTTGGGTGCTATCTTACTGCAAGGTAGAACACTAATGCTACATTCAGTTGTATAGCACAGAAGGAGGCCATTCAGCATATCGTGCCTGTGCTTTAAAAGAACTACCCAATTACTCCCACACCCCTGCTCTTACAGAGCAGGCATGGCTCTGCAAATTTCTGCTTTTCAATCTTCAGATGTCACTGTTTTGACATGCAAACTGACTAGCAGTAGCAGCAATGTGATACAATAATTATTGGGAAGTTAAAGTTATTTTATTTTGCATGTTCTGAGCACAGCACTCTCTCCAGATTCATTATTCTATTGAATTTTTTTCAGTCTACACTTAAATACATGAATTAAAGAAAATATTTCTTGGCTCATTTACATTCACTATCATGCAACAGAGTACCACAAACAAAACTCAAGATAGATTTACCATTCTCTCCACAAACTGCAGAACATACCCAAAGCTTCTCATTATTCCTCTGTAAAAATTCCCTTACTTTAGTGCAACTTCACTTGTTGATGAAGCTAAAACTCTGTGGACCAGCACTGACTATAAATTGTTGCAATTGCTTTGGGAAAACAAACCATAGCAGGCACATCCTAAGAGAACTGGTTTAGATGACCTCACTAGAGGTAATTTGTGTCATAGCGTGACTGGAATGAAAGGGCTGACAGGGTTTCACAGTGAAGTGCATTGAATTCAATTTTAACAAGATACATTTATATTACACATTCAAGTGCTTACCTATAGAGAACCGTCCTTTATAAAGACAAAGTTACATTTTCCACATCTTTTCCCACCACCAGGTTTCCAGTTATCGTAAAATCTTACCTCAGTCTCCTTGCTCTTCAATTGCTGTTGAGAGGTATTGAGCTGGTTCTTTAGGTCTGTATCAGACATGAAAACACAAGACAAAAGAGCCTGTGCTAGGACAAATAGTGCAATGTAAAAGTCTATTCATAGGAGAAGCAGCTCCCAAAATGTATTCTCATATTATACTGCATGTACAATCTTACAACATTTAGCCAATTATTTTACTCCAATCATATTAACAGATATATTGGACAGGAATCAAATGAGAAACAGGAGGCAATTTCTAACGTGAACAAATCTGTGGGATTTTCCATCCCATCTCCAAGCTTTTGGCGAACGAAAAAAGGGAGAATGTTGCATTTTCCCTCTGAAACTTGATTCAAAATAGTTTCTGCAGGTGGGAATGAAACCTCAGTCACTTGTAAAAAAAAAATGTAAAAATGTTTTATTCTTCAGCATCAACATCTCTCACTTTGATGAGCACAAGAGAAAAGGAAGCTTTGCCTCTGATTAGTTTAGAAATGTTTAAAAGGTTTCAGCATGCCACTTTAAACACAATATTTTTTGAAAAAAAAATAACCTTTCCGGTAGCATACATTGTGGACATGATTACTATCTGGTGAAGAGTAAATTGAGCTCACAGATAACTTGGCAGTCAGACTACTGCCAAGTGGTAATTAATTATACTTGAATATCCAGCCCAAAATAGTCGAAATTTTAAAGATGATGTTGTTCAAATGTGAAATGTGTATACCTTCAATTAACTCCTGCACATCAGTAACTGCAGATTTTTCTTCTAAAACTTCTGGCCACTCTGTTTCGCCTGTTTTCAAACCTTGAGCTAAAACCTGACACACAACACAGCAGAAACTAAGTCATTCATTCATTCAAACCACAACATATGCTTAATATCCTCAAGAACTTTCAGAAGTTTTAAATACATCTTCTGTAGCATTTTTCAAAAACCTCTTCCTACCCCATTATCCCTAAAGTTTCATCCCTTGGTGGTCAGCTGTGGTTCAGTCAGAGAGATGGTGGCGTGGTGGTAATGTCTAGTGATCCAGTAATGTCTGGTAATCCACAGGCCCAAGCTAATGTCCTAAGGACATGGGTTCACAACCCACCATGGTACCTGGTTCAATTTAAATTCAAGTGAAAGCTAGTCTCAATAATGGTGCCATGAAACTATCATCAACTGTTGCGAGAAAAAAAAAACACATGGTTCACTACGTCCTTTAGGGAAAGAAATCTGTCCTTACCTGGTCTGGCCTACATGCAACTCCAGACCCACAGTAGCGTGGTTGACTTTTAATGGTCCTCTGAAATGGCCTAAAAGCCATTCCGTTCAAGGGCAATTAGGGATGGGGAACGAATGCTGGCCTTGTCAGCGATGTTCACATCCCAATAAAGATTAACTAAAAAAAAAGCTGGTAGCACTCTCACTTATTGAGTTTCAGGGTTCAAGTCCCATTACAGGACCTGGGCACAAAAGTCTAGGCCGAGATTCCACGCAGTACTGAGGGAGTGTTGCACTGTCAGAACTGCTGTCTTTCGGGTGAGATGTTAAGGCCATAAGGTGTGGAAGCAGAAGCAGGCCATTCAGCCCATTGAGTCTGCTCCGCCATTCAATGAGATCATGGTTGATCTGATAATCCTCAACTCCAATTTCCTGCCTTTTCCCCATAACTCTTGATTCCCTTACTGATTCACAACATTCTAGGTGTGGTCTAACTAGTGCCTTGTATAGTTTTAGTTAGGCTTCCCTACTTTTATACTCCGAAGCCCCGTCAGCCCTCTCAGGTGAACACAAAAGATCCTACAGTACTCTTTTGAAGAAGAGCAGGGGAATTATCCTTAGTGCCCTGGGAAACATTTATCCCTCAATCAGCACTAGCGATTACAGGGGACCTACGGTGGATGTACAAGGATGGCGCAAGACAGACAAGCATGACGTACTCCTACCAGGAGGTCTGCTGGCATGTAAATTTTTTTCTCTTGAAATTTATCTCCTATATTAAACTTTGACTGAGTTTTCCTTTTAAATCATCTGCAGCATTCTTTAACTGCATTATTTCTTTCGGTATTCAGAGCAAAGACACCATCAGGTATAATTAAGTCAAGCATATGGCACTCTCAGGAGAGATGGTCAGGCTACTGATACACTTTATTTAGTGAACCTGCACCCCCATATTTCAGAATACAGCTGGAGAGTTGCTGTGCTAAAGAACAGATACAACTAAACTACAAACTTTTTTTAAAAAGAGAAAGAAATTGGTGATTGCTGGAGTCCCAATTTTATCAATACAAACTAAGACCAATGCTTTAAATTTTATACATCAAATTAAACAAAAGGAGGTTCAAAACCTCTGACCAACTAATGCCTGTGAGCAGTTTTATCAAAGCTTTTTATATAGTATAAGAAGGGAATGAGTTTTGTGACTAAAGGCACCCAGTTCTCACATTTACCACTATGTAGAAATATTTCCTCTGTGTGCAATGTAAAAGAACATTGCATGTCTCATCATAAAGACAGGGTTTCTGATTTTGTTACACATTATCACACTACTGAAATGTTTATGAAATGCTTGCTTAAAACAAGAAATTATTTAGGCTGCAATCCGTGGGAACATGTCTTTACAATTATGAATTTAAAAATCAACTTGTCAAAGAACATTATGAATGCAAATATCTATTTAAAGTAAATACTTACAAGGAGAAATTCTAGCTCCTTATGTATTTGAATAACAGGACTTCTCATGTTTCCGGGTTCCACTTTGATATTCTAAACAACCACAAAAACAAGGGGAATAAAACTGCTGTAGAAGCACAATGTAAAATAGGCCAATTAAGTCCAATTGATGAATGGGAATTTGGAGGCTATGCCTACACCTGTACACCAAAATAATTAAACCCCTTTTCTGTGCTACAGAATACAGCCCAGACTTGCATCTGATTGTCCAGCGTTTCGAACAAGCTACTGAAGTGAAATCACTGATGAATTATTTCAAGAGTTCTCATTTTTGTGCAAAATATTACAATTACATCGATATGGAAAAATATTAAATTACATCAAAGTATATCAAATATTAACTGGTAAGCTAAGTATAGAACATTTAGAATAGTCTGCCAAGAGGTAGCTCATAGACGCAAAAATATCAGGGTTCTTTAGAAATTAGTTGGATGACGTTGTGATGAGCTTTGCTGAGCCAAAAGGCCCCTCAGCTCTTTTTTTGGGGCCACACCCCCAACCTTGTCAGATTAGTGGAGGCTTGTATGAATACTCATACCTAAAATCCATGCATATTTCATCAACACTTCTCCCAAATGCAATGAAAGCTGTTTTTCAGAAGATATTAATTCAGTTTTATTTTTACAATATTTATGTGCCGCATTTAATTTCTGGGACTTGCAGGGCACAGGAAAAAATAGCCAAACTTGAACAAACATCCACCAAATAGAAATCACAGTAACCCAACGCCTAAACTAAACTTAGATTTGGAAATACATTGGGTAAAATGGGAACGTTTGCAAAGGCTCCTTTATAAAAACATGCATTTTTAAAAAAAAATCAAGCAGGAAACTGGTTTCCAAATATCTGACAATGCCATTGTGTAACTGATTCTTTAAGAATTCAAGAGACAAGTTCAGGAATAACTCTTTCTCCCCCAGCACAGAAGCACTAACCTTTACCCAACACCGTAGAACTCAGCACCGTGGGTATACCTATACCATTTGGATTGCAGCAGTTTAAGAAGGTGCAGCAGTTTAAGGGCAATTAGAGATGAACAACAAATGCTGGCCTAGCCACCGATGCCCAAGTCCCATAAAATAATTTTTAAAAACCATTGTGACTCAGCCAAGAACAAGTTTAGGAACACAGTGCAGATCTCCCACCCTAATAACCAAGCCACTGCTCTGCAGACGTAGGCAGAGAAAAATTAGAGGTCACCATCATGGACAATAATCTCCTAATGGCTGAACAGAATTGCCAGCTACATTGGTGGACACCTTGCACTGAGTCTGGTGTCTGTCTCCGGGCAAGCAATCGCATAGCGCCTGAAGATGTCAAAAAGGAAAAAGCAGACAAAGCTGCCACCCAAAAAACATAAGAGAATACGTTCTTGGGTTGTCACTATATGGGTGATACCTGCCCTAGTTTATATAATGATGTGTGCAGTAAAATAAGCTAATATCAAAAGTTTGTTTTCCTTACCAGCGTAGCAATGGATGCAAGTGGTGGAATTTCAAAGATTTTCTCCACATTGTTCCAAGTGAAATCCACCATAATGTTACTCTGGGACTCCATAATTGTATTCTCCAATACAGTGGCACCAAACAGATCATACTCTGCATAGCCCTTTGTCATTACCTGAATCAAGGCAATAAGCCATTACACTTTAGAAATCAGTACAGTTGTATCCAAATCCTTTCCCCTTTCACCAAATTAAATATATTTCCCAGCCTGATCTTTTAAGACTTCCCACATTGTATATCATACCCTTGCCAAAAGAGCAGAGAGGCCTCCATTATTGATTTGTGCCAGCTGCAATGAGTTACATATTGACCCAGAATGGTCCAAGCTCTATTTTTATCCATTTGTCCTCTTCCCCCTTTTGACCTACAAAAGACATATGTGGTAAGACACCATCAGTGTTTGGAACTGTAGATACACAGATACATGGGAGTACTAGGGAGCTTCAATCATATTTCAGATCATAGGGAAGTCTCCAAGTACTTTTATAATATACAAATTGGTTTCTTGCTTCAAAATACTGAGGACATGATGCTCACAATCCTACAATCTAAAATCTTATTTCAGAAAAATTCAATAGAAGTTACTAAAAATAAAAACTTATATAGTGCCTTTAACCTAACAAAATGTCCAAGCCACATAAAGGTGACACTAGGGCAGATGGCCAGAAGCTTGGTCAAAGAAGTAGGTTTTAAGAAGTATGTTAAAGAATGAAAGAGAGGTTTAGGGAGGGAATTCCAGAGCTTAGGGCCCAGGCAGCTGAAGAAACAGACACCGAAGGTGGAGCAATTAAAATCGTGGTGTTGAAGAAGCCAGAATTAGATGAGCACAAATGTCTTGGAGGGCTGTGGGGCTGGAAGAGATGATGAGATAGGGAGCGGTGAGGCCATGAAGGAATTAGAAAACCAGGAGGAGAATCCTTAAAGCAATTTAAAATAAAAGTAGAAAATGGTAGATCTCAGCACCTGAAAGAGAAAACCCAGGTGAACATTTAATCTCCTATCCTATGTGAGAACTTGGAAATGTGTCACAACAAAGGTGTTGTACCCATAGCCTTAACAGTTTCTTTTCAGGTGTGTACAGACTACTGAAATTTCTAACATTTTCTGCTTTTGAGAGATGCTTCCAACCAGGCGTCACTAGGACTGCCTATTTCAACCTGTGTAACATTGGCAGCATATCTACTGCCAAAACTTTTATTCATGCCATTGTTACTTC
This sequence comes from Cetorhinus maximus, assembly GCF_964194155.1. Lineage (NCBI taxonomy): Eukaryota > Metazoa > Chordata > Chondrichthyes > Lamniformes > Cetorhinidae > Cetorhinus > Cetorhinus maximus. Next base: position 13,330,322 of record NC_135904.1, read on the forward strand.
TGGACTTAACTATTCCAAACACGCCTGGCTGGCCTTCCACATTCTATCCTCCAGAAACTTGAGATCATTCAAAGCTCTGTTGCTCATGTCCTTACATGCACCAAGTCTCTATCACCGTGCTAGCTAACCTACATTAGCTCCTGGTCAAACAATGCTTTGATTTTAAAATTCTAATCCTCGTTTTCAAATTCCTCTCTGGCATGGCCCCTCCTTATCTCTGTAATTTCTCCAGCCTTACAACTCTCAGAGATAGCTATGTTCATCTAATTTTGTCCACTTGGGCATCCTTGATTTTAATCACTCCACTATTGACAGCCAAGCCTTCAGTTGCCTAGGCTCTGTTAATGTTGAATTTGTGCTGCAATGAAATGCATGCTTTAAATTGGTAATTAAGCACAGCTGTCTCCAGCTGGGGAAGGATTAGGGAATCATTGTAAAAGTATATAAATCGGTTCACTCTTGAGTGTCTGGGAGAATCTGTGACTTTGCTTTGCTGTCTTGGGAAATAAACCTGTTTTAAGGTACAGGCTAGCTTCAAACTCATTCTTACTCAACATACGATTATTGGAATTAACAGGCACTATGCTCTGAAATTCTCTCCCTAAGCTTTTCTGCCTCTCTTTCTTCCTTTAAGACGTTCCTTAAAACCAATCTCTGACTAAGCTTCCTGCCATTTGTCCTAATATTGCCTTATGTGGTTCTCCGTCCAATTTTGTTGTGAAGTGGTTTAGGTCATTTTATTAGGGTAAAGGCAGTATATAAATATAATTTGTTTTACTTCAAAATTTTGCAGATTTAGCAAAGCTATTTGATAACAACTGGTGGGGGAGGAAAGTTTGGGAATACCTACAGCAGAACAAGAATGTCTATTCTTATGGGCAGTTTTCAATCCTTCTATGCTTGTGAAAGAGCTCTTGTCGACAATTGGTCCTAAAAGAATGAGAAATAAAATTTTGAAAATAGTGTTCAAAAGCAAAGCTGTTCTATGCTCTATCTAAGTTTTTAACATTTGGGTTTATATGGAAAGTCACTAGACCTGTAAACCATTGCACATAATCAGATCCTAACTATTGTTGACAAGACAGAGAAAAAAAAAACAAGTACTATTTTGACATCTTACCAGTGCACGTGACTATATGGAAAACTATTGATGTAACCTCCTTCCCAGTTTTCACGGGTTCAGCTCCCAACCAAACAGTACCTTCAGGGTCAGAGGCATCACATCTCACCCACAGCAGGGGAAAGGCAGTAGGTGCACTGCAGTTGACCACCTGGGACATGTGTGGATTATGGGCCAAGGTGTACCAGGAAACCAACTGTCTACAAATAGGAGGAAAATAGATAAGCATTAGAGATTAAAAAAAAGCTCAACATAATTGGCATCAACACTAAGTACATGACTTAAAAGCTAGTCAGGTGAATTCTTGCATAAGTCAAAAAGAAAAGGCTATCAATATCAGAAATGAAAAGCTGTTCCAGTTCTGGCAACTAAGAGTGTGGAGACCTCCCAGGTCAGGAGCAGAGTAAAGATCTCCACTCTTTGTTCCAACATTATGCCTTATCACACTAACAATTTAAGGTGAAATTATGGCTAATATTGCACTGCAGATTGGCTTACATTTGAGAACGGTGTTAAAACTGCTCACTCATACTTTCATCCCAGCAGATAATGCTCCATAAAACTTGCAGTTATGTTACTCCCATTAATCCTTCAATGTGGTTATCACCAACTATCAGTGACATGTAACGTAATCTGTCTTTGGTGTGGCTCTTCTCACCTTTTAGATGTAATTTAACCCCACATACAAAGTAATCAAGTCAAACTGAAGCAATCACCCCTTCTTTAAAACTGTTATAAATTTATAGTATTCTTGTGATTTCTCCCTCAACATACAGTTCTCAGTTTAAGTTACTTAGAAAATATTCCCACAAAAAAAATGAAATTATTTTTATGCAAGTTGTGTAGGAAGCCAGTAGAAGAGAGAGATTATACAGCTAATACTCTAATATAACTCACACACACAGCCTTTGGAGGAACTGAGTTGGGTTTTACTTAAATCTCAAAGTGCACTTTACTTGGGTAGGAAACCTGAGAGATGAACAGCATTTTTGCAAAACTGTTGGCCACTTAAAGAATACAGCTCTTTTAAATCTAAATACATACAGTATATAGACCACTAGCTTGTGCTATTAATTTGATTACCTTGCCTTCATGACAGAGAGGGGCAAAGGCCCCATATTCTCTTCTAACTTGCCAGATGTTAGATCACTGGTTTCGCTATTACAAGAGTCTTCCATGTGGTTCTCATCCACTTTAAGTGGCTGCAAGTAAAAGGAGAACTGCAGTCAGGCAAAGCAATTGAAAATAATACACTGGCAGAATGGCTGCAAAGCTCATCAAGAAGAGTGCTTCTGTTTAAAGCCATGCCTCAAAGACTCAGCATTCCCACAAAAATTCCCAAACTCCTTCTTCAGGTGTGACCCTAAACAGTGATCATCAATGGGGCCATTCAACTGGGTAGAGGCAAAGCCACACCAGTCCTCTTCTCACCAGACGTTCACACGTCAGCAATTTAGTAACAGGCAGAAATTAGCAGCATGAAACCCAGGAAATCCTCTCTAAAATATTGATACTGAGGCTAGTTCCAGCACTGCTTCGCCTAAGATTCTGCCAACTCATCAAACAGGGTTCTTCTGATCTATATCATACATCATGTGGTCAGTTAATAATATGAAAGCAAAAAATTGTCTCTCCTCTCTCAGTTCTTTCATGTTTTGTTTAATATATTCCCTTCCCCTCCTTTAAGAGTGTTTCTAACTATAGATTGTGGATGATTTTTCCCATCTCTTTTTCTTTACTCTGTCTTCTTCCTATCAGCAATCAGCAGCTGTCATATGGGCACAAGCTCCAATGTTATTTCTTTAATTGCTCCCATGCATCGACAAAAAAACAACTTCAAATTCTAGCAAAGCAGCATCCCAAACCAGAAAGGCAATGAGGATGGAGGGTTAGAAATGAAAATGTTACCCTAAATAGCTAGAAAATTTCAACAACTAAAGAACACAGAAATGAGGGATCACTGAGAAATGGTTATTATGTAGATATAGTTCCTTACAACAATTCTTTTTAACTTGCTGGAATAGTGAGAAGCTAAAGACCACAGACATCAAGTCAAACCCCCCTATCAGTCATCCTTACTCCAATCCTGAATGATAACGGGCCTCAAAGTATGCCACAGGAAGCCCATTATCGGCACATCCATGAACTCAAGCCTCAGTAAATTACAGGATTACGTTTTACTTAACTTTACATACTTACTGCTCTTTCTGCTATAAAGATGGGCATATTCTCCTTCCAGAAAGCTTGCAAGGGACTTCTGTTTGCTTCACTTACAATATGCACTTGGATATCATCCTACAAGATAACTCAGAAAAAAGCATAAATTTCAAAAACCAAAATCAAGTCTAACCTATCCACAAACAATTGAAAGCACAGTACTGATATGAGGATAGTATGACAGCGTAGCTCACTGTGCTCTAGTTTGACATGCCAGAACAGCAAAACACAAGATGGGCTTAGGTGATTCCCTGCACAATGAAATCTCAATTTCAATAACATTTTACGAGGCACATCGTGACATAATGGGGTGGAGAAAGAGGAAAAAAAATCAAGAGGAGTGGTCACAGCAGGCAGAGTTTACGTGTATGAACTTGTAAATGGCAGTAAAACCCATCGGTAACTCGGACATGAATAGCACAAAGAGACCTCGAAAGAGGGAGGTTTTAAAAAATAAAACTTATTTTTTTAAAAACTGTGATTGAACAGATTGGAGCAGTGTACAATAAGCATGTGTTGTTACTGGGACAAATCTATTTCTCCAGCAGGTCCTCTGTACTGATCCACTGCTGAAGTGTATTAATCAAGTTCAAGAATATGAGGTTTCTGTCTGCTTACCCCTCCCCGCCCCCCCCCTCCTCCCACCCTCCCTCAGGAGTTACAAACACATTTTAAATGGAAACATTGTCAGGGTTGCAAAATTGCTGAGATTAATGAAACAAAATAATTTTCAGCATTAACCACGCTAACGTACATCTGAATAGGCTTATCCAAGGCAGAATGCTGGAAAATGCTGTAAAAACTCAGTAGGTCTGACAGCATCTTTGGAGAGATGCTGTCAGACCTTCAGAGTTTTTCCAGCATTTTTTGTTTTTGTTTCAGGTTTCCAGCATCCGCAGTATTTTACCTTAACGTTGGACAAGCAATCTAATTGCTCAGAGAGGTTGAAAGAGGCAGTAGTGATGGAACTGGGTGTCATCAGCATTGTTGAAGCTGACCCCATGTCTACAGACGATATCACCAAAGGGCAGCATGCAGATGAGGAACAGTAAGAGGCTGAGACTGGATCCTTAAGGTGATACAGCAGGGATGGGAATTGAAGTCAGTACTGGAGATGCTCTGGCTGTAGATGAAGAGTGAGAGTGGAACCAAGCAAACACAATACTCTGGGGCTGGAAATTGGAAGAGAAGCACTGGAGAAAAAATACTCAAGTTGTTCAAGTAGGTTACCTCATACAGCATAGGCTCCTTTAACATCCCTTTGTTTTCCTGGTCACAGAGTCTGGAAGGAAAACAAATGTATTGAAATACAGAATGAGATCGTGCCAATGTTTACACAGACAGGTGCTACTTTCTTGTTGAGACTGTCTACTCAATATGTTTTCTCTGCTCTAAAACAAAGACATTAGACATGTACTTCTAGAATACAGAACTCAAGAGGAGACTCAACATGGAGACAAGTACCTCTAAACACCATGATAAAATTTCAAACTCAGTTATATACAAATAAAATAAAACAACTTGTATTATAAAAGCAATAAGATATCTGTTAACATTTAAGAATAGAAATAAACTGAAAATCTGAAAGTGAAATAATGGCCAGGATTTCCCCGTTGGTGAGCGGGCGTCAGGGCCCGCTCGCCGACGCGTAAAATGACACGGGATGATGTTGGGCGAAACTCCCGACTTCACCCCGCCCCACTTAAATTTTCAGGTAGGCGGGGGCTCAGCAGAATCGGCTGTGCACCCACCGACCTGTCAATGGCCAATTAAGGCCATTGACAGAGTCATTAAACTAATTAATGGACCTGCCCGTCCAACCTTAAGGCTGCCGGGCAGTCTAGGAGCCCTGGCGGGCATTAGGAAAAGCATTAAACCCTCATCCACCGGTGGGATGAGGTTTCATGTAGGTTTTAAAAAATGTAATTAAAGTGTATTTGAAAGTTATCGATATGTCCCAACTTGTGTGACAGTGTCACGTGAGGGGACATGTCAGGGAATTTTTTTTTCTTTATTTTTCTGATTTTTCAAATGTACAGCCGATCTCCCTGAGGCAGCACTTAGCCTCAGAAAGATGAATGCGCTCTTTCATGCGCATACGTGAAAGAGCGCACACTCGGCTCAGGGAATCCCCCACCCCCGCTCGCATAGGGAGCGCAAACTCTGCCCAATATGCTTGAAGTACACGGAAGGTCCATTATCATCTTGTTTCTCATTCCAAATGCTAAGATTTTGGGAAAGTTTCATCAGAACTAATGTGTGTTTTAAAGTAAAATCAGCACTCAGGTCTATTCCTGAATGTGTGCATCTGAGCACTATCAGGCACATCCTGCCATTTGACAGCATTGTCAGTCATTATATAGCAACATTCCCAATTGGTCAAGAGAATCACAATCAATTAAACACAGGATTAACCTGAAATGAAAACAGAAAATATAGCAAATACACAGTGAATTTGATGAAGAGTTAAATCCCAAATGAGAAGGATAGGTTACACTTCCAGTTTAACTCTCCATGAGAACTCGATGCCAGTTGGTTTTAGAGAGTTCTAAGCTGAGCCTGAGAGCCACCCTCCCTCATATCAGGAATAATACCTGGTACATATAGGGAAGTAAATGCCTCCAAAATAAATTTCCCTTCTATATTTCACAAGATCAAAAGAAATGCTGGGATGAAAGAGCTGTTTTTCAAATGAGTTTGATGCGCTAACCTCAACGACTCGTCATAAAATCTATCGCACAATCCTAAATCTCTGTTCTCTTGTCAAGCTTCATTAGCTTGGTTGAAGATATTGTTTGGTATTTAATTTATCTGGGTCATTAAATTTCATGCACAATCTGGGACATGTCTCTAATAAGACACAAGAACCCTAGCTTATGGAGGCATTCTTCAAAATCCCACTTTCAAGACACTATGGATCAACCTCTTTCACCACTGCTGCATCTAAATAGCCCTGTTATGTTGTGGCGACCAAGGCTATATACATTATCTCATGTGCAGCTCAGCCAAGGCACTGTACAGCTTCAGTATGGAGATTTAAACTCAAGTTGATTTGATAATTAATCAAATATCTTATCTTCTTTGTTTATTGCACTATTTGAACATATTCCATTTTCCTGCACTGATGTAAATGTTGACATCTGCTATCACAAATTAGCCTAGTTAATCAACACTAATCCACAATAGCAAAAGCACCAGCAATAAAACAAAATTATAGGCAGTATTCAAATCTCAGGGTGCAGCTGTTAAACAATTTTCTCTCACATATTAAGGTCAGTCACTGCCTGTACCTTGAAAGTTATTTCTTTGTATGATTGGCTAAACCTTCAGGTGTTTATGATGCTGAGTGTTGTCACTGGGCTAATTTAACTTATTAGTACCAATGCACAACTGGGAAAAAATTGTACCTTGGCTATTCATTATTGTTAAAGCGCATTAGCTAATCTCCTGTGACATTGCACACAGCAAATCAAGATCAAGTTTAGTCTTTAGGTGAAGCAGAGTTCAAGGTTAGAGCATAATAGGATCAGCATTTTTTTAAAAACATGTAAATATAACAGTTTAAGTTATGACCTATTGTTACATATCAAAACACAACAATTTCAGAAACAGAGAAATAAAGTTCATTGAAGCTCAGGAGTTCCTCGCCTTTACAGAGGCACCATGACATCAACAATGGCCAGAGTATGTAAATGCAGTGTCACAATTTTACATGGACAAGTTCCATATAATATAAATATAAGAATTTATAGAAAAAGTGATACAAAAGTGTGAAAATTGTGACAACAGGAAGATGTGCACTCAGACACAAGAGTTTTAATGTGTTGTGGATTTCTGAACAGTATTTTCTTTTATTTCAGAAACTAATTCATCTTCTTCAAATAATCTTCCCTTTATCCCCAGTTTTTAAAATTGTAAAAAGGCCCCTCTCCATCTTCAGTCAGGAGAGGTCAATCTCCAATGCAATGTTTTCTCTGGGTTGTGCAGCAATTCAGAAGGTATTGCCAAATGAAAAATAATTTGCATCTCACCCTAGCTCTTTTGCTAATTATCTTTAATCTGTGTCCTCTGATTACACAGCCACCTGTCAGTGGAAACAGTTTATCCATCACCTACGCTCTTGAAACACCTACCTCATCTTTGAACACTGCTATTAAATCTCCCCTTAACCATCAATGTTGTAAATAGATTAATACCACCTTCTCTAGCCTCTCCATATAATATCCCTCATACATGTACTATTCTAGTAAATTTCCTGCGCACCTTCTCCAAGGCTTTAGCGTTCTTCCTAAAATGTGGTGCCCACAATTAGCATAATCAGGACTAAGGGGATAATTAGGTCTAAATTAGTGATAAAAAGGTTTAGCATAACTTTCCTACTTTAATAAAAGCAAAATACTGCAGATGCTGGAAATCTAGAACAAAAACAAAAATACCTGGAAAAACTCAGCAGGTCTGACAGCATCTGCGGAGAGGGATACTGTTGACGTTTCGAGTCCGTATGACCCTTCATCAGAACTAAGACATATAGAAATGAGATGAAATATAAGCTGGTAGAGGGGGGTGAGTGGGTGGGACAGGTAGAGCTCAATAGGGGGCCAGTGATAGGTGAAGGCCAAGAAGAGACTGCCAAAGATGTCAAAGACAAAAGGACAAAGGGGTGTTGACGGTGGTGATATTATCTAAAGGATGTGCTAATGGGGACATTAAGGGTAGAAAGCAGGACAAGCAAGTGGAAGATGGCCCTAATGGGGGTGGTGGGAAGGGATCGAAATGGGCTAAAAGGTGGAGATGAAACAATAGATCAAAATAAATTTAAAAATAGGAGGGAAAAGAAAAATATATTTGTTAAAAAAATTATAAATGATTGGAAAAAGGGGGGTCGGAAAGGGGGTGGGGATGGAGGAGAGATTCATGATCTGAAATTGCTGAACTTAATATTAAGTCCGGAAGGCTGTAAAGTGCCTAGTCGGAAGATGAGGTGCTGTTCCTCCAGTTTGCGTTGAGCTTCACTGGAACATTGCAGCAGGCCAAGGACAGACATGTGGGCATGAGAGCAGGGTGGAGTGTTGAAATGGCAAGCGACAGGGAGGTCTGGGTCATGCCTGCAGACTTTAATACTTTAATCTTCTAATCATAAAGCCAACGCTCCAAATGCTGTTTTAACACTAGAAGATCTTTTTAAAATCCTTACACTGGTGTGTACCGTAACATTTATGCAGCACCTTTTAAATTAATAAAACTTCCCAAGGCTTCACAGGAGCGTTAACAGAGAAAAATTGCGAGGTAAGGAATTAGGCTGGGGGAACCAAAAGCTTAAGTTAGGATAGTATGATGCTGATTGAGTAATGTTCACCTCAAATTGCTCCAAATCACTATCATTGACAGTGATAGACAGATTCACCACGTTCTTCAACCCAATGGTCATTGCATCTCTCTCTCTCTCTCTCTCCCCCACCCCATTAACCCCAGGAGGAGCTGAGGAGACAACAACTCAACTTTCATTTAAGCTAGTTATTCCCTTAAAAAATACACTAGCTCAGGGCCTTTAGCTAGGAAGCTTGTTTCTTGACTAATTATACTTGTACAGTACTACTCTATACTTTTTTAGCTCCTACCTCAGTATTAAGCAATGAATTACTTGAATAGATTGAAAAAAAAAACTCAACTTTCATTCAACTCTCAGCTGAAGGCTTTGGGCTCCATCAACAACTCAATGGATACTTACTGAAGCAAGAAGGTGTGGAAACCTCGGACGGACTGGAGAGCGACTGAGTCCATTATAAATGGAGATATGCACATATATGTATATAAAAAGCTTAATTAACAACAACAACAAAAAATCAACTCTTTTTAAAAAAAGAACCGGAAAAAATTCAAACCACCGTCCTGCGCGCGCATTTTCTACGGCGACCTAACGTCACCTCCGCTGATGGGAGTCCAAGTATTTTTGTTAGTTGTTTTAACGAGCAATTTATTATCAACACATTTTAGAATGAACTATCATCGTGTGAAATATATTTTTTTTTAAATAACGAATATTTTATCTCATCAGCCGCGCGCCGTGACGCGTCCGCCGCGCTATAAAATAGTGCCGCCGTTAAAAGAAAATAGTGCCAGCAACGTTTCAGTGTTTTTGCGAAGGGAAAAGGGTATTTTAGTCATGTTTAGGGTGTCATTGGTCTGACGGGCCGGTGTGGGAGTATCTCCAGTGTCGTTTCCGGGCTGTCGGTGGTTTTTTTCCCGCAGGGAGGTTGGCGGCGGCCGATATTTAAGGGAGCGGCGGCGATGCGTTCTTCCTTTTCCGGCCGCCGCCATCCCGGGTGCCGGGAGCAGCAGCGGAGATGGTGAGAAACAAACCGGGCCGTTGGTGGTGGTGGGGGGGCTTTAAACTTCTAAATCCTCCAGAGTTTAGATCCATTAACGGCCAGAACAGAACGGGCTCGCCCGACGACTTCGGAAAGATTAAATTCGATAATATATTAAGTTTCGGTGAAAGAGAAGAAAATCCTGAGGCCGGGCCGCCATTTTATAGCAGGGTGGGGGAGGGGGAGACACGTTGTCTCCTGGAAGCTGGTTAGGGAGCGGGGAATAAATGGCACGGATCAGAATCTGGCAATGAAAACTTTTTTTTAAATCAGCTTTGCACTTAATTTTATTACTTTGGATTTCAGCTTTGAAGTTTTGTCTGATACTTTTTAAGTAAAGGGGGGGGTCATTTCCAACTGATCAATAAAGTGAGGCCTTGCTGCAGCCGTGCCATGTGCCTGAGTGTTTTCGCTAAGCGTTAGTTTTCGTATTGGAGACAATAGCTGTTAAGTTATTTGGGATCATAACCGCTAAAGTAATGTTGGACCTTCAGGTTTTCATGGGTTCATTACAAATTTTTAAGAATTGTAATCCAGTAAGAGAAATGTATTCAGTGCTTTGGTTTGAGGTATTTAGTTTCTGGGGGGGGAGGGGGGAACCTTGCTCTACTTCATGTGATAATAAAATCAGTATGTTTGTGTTTCAAAAGAACTTGAACGATCTGTGATTTTTAAATGCAATGCTGAATGTTGGGGAAAACCTGAGTGTATGTAGTTTATTAGATGCTCAGGTGCCTTACTGAGCACCATTCATGGCTGACGCATATGGTTACAGAAAGCACCCATGACCAGAGGATAGGTCTCAATATCACAGGCAGTAAGTTGTACTACTGAACAGAGGATCAGAGTACTTCTGCAAGGTTTGTATCTTAAGGGCTATCTTTTTTTAAATTATCTTTCAGGCTTGTGCTCGACCATTGATAACGGTGTACAGTGACAAGGGTGAAATATCAGGCAAAAATGTTGTTATGCCTGCTGTTTTCAAGGCTCCCATCCGGCCAGATATTGTGAACTTTGTTCACACAAATCTACGCAAAAACAACAGACAGCCATATGCTGTGAGTGCAGATGCAGGTAAAGTATATTGGTCTTTTAAATGAATTTAGGTATGACTATTTCTGTGACCTTTTTCCTTAGTTTTAGTCCACAGAATCTACATGTAAAAGATTGAAGTTACTGCATTGATTGACATTGCTACAGGAGTAGACCATTCAACCCCTGAGCCTGTCAGTATTAACCAGTACATTAGTACTGCTCTAGATCTAAAGGCTACTTGAAAGCATGTTTATACTAATACAAAAGCAAACTACTATTTGGTAGTTCTGATGCTGGAATTCTGAAATATATAAATTAATCCAGCATTCCTCTTTACTAAGTTGAATTTGGGCAAGGGACCTGTTTAGATTTTTTAGGGGTTAACATTTGAAGATAAATTAACTCTTTTTTGCATGAAGTGGAATACCTGAGTTAGCAGTATTCAGCTGACTTCTGATGTGGTTTGTGCAGAAATATATTGATTTTAGAAATATAGATTTAAGTTTAAAGGAAATAAAATTGTTTAAAGTGTTGTGCTCTTATGAAAATGTGACTTTTTCTACATGTCTTGGTGTGAGATTTTGCTACTATGAGTTTGCATACTGTGATGCTATTTTCTTGATTCTGGCCCTGGTAGCTTCTGTCAATAAGTTGGCACAGATAAGTGACCAGAATTTCTGTCTGAGAAAAAAAAATCCTGGTGTATACTCTTTTGCTTGTTGAATTCTTCACAGTACAGTAGATCCAGGTATGATCATTTCTGTTATACTAAGAATAAAAAGCTGAACTTTTTGAAGAGGAGTCTAACATGGTGGACAATGGAGTGTCTGTTGACACAGTGTGATGGAAATACTTGGCAGGATCTGTGGATGGAGACAAACAGTTAAGGTTTCGGAGGTGATTTGATTGAAGTGAACCATTGGGGTTAACTGTTTCTTCTGGTTGGGGAGTTTAGGACCAGGGTGCATAAAGTAAAGAATTAGAGCCAGACCTCTTGGGAGTGAAATTAGGAAGCACTCCTACATAGAGGGTGGAAGAAGTTTGGAAAACACTTCTGCAAGTGACAGTTGGTACTAGATAAATTGGAAATTATAAATGAGATAGATTTTTGTAAACTCCACATACCCCTTAATACTTTTGGCTAAGCCGAAGCTCGAACATTATCCCATTGAATGGTAGAACAGGCTCAAGGGGCTAAATGGCATTATTGCTGTTCCTACATTCTCTTGAAAGGAGAAGATTGAGGGGGGATTGTGCAAAACTAGGTGACATAAATATGGAAGTTGCTAATAAACCCAAAAAGTAATTTGGGAGAAACGACTTAACCTGGAGAGTGGTTTGAATGTGGAACTCACATGAGGGGGAAATAATAGAAGGATGACATGAAGAGGGGTGAAAGGGGGCATTTGTGGAGCATAAACAAAGATACAGATTAGTTGTGTGAATGGCCTATTTCCATGCTGTACATTCCATTTGTGATTCTATGCTTGTTACTCTACTTGTAATTTACAACTTGCTGAATGGTGAAAGTTCATGGCTTCTGGATGACAATCTGAAATTCACTTGTAGCAGGTATAGGTCACTTGATGGTTTTCATGGCTTTGTTTGGAAGTCTGCTGCATTATTTGTATTGAAACAAATGTTTATTTTTCAGGTCACCAAACCAGTGCTGAGTCATGGGGTACTGGCCGGGCTGTGGCTCGTATTCCACGCGTACGGGGTGGTGGCACCCATCGCTCTGGCCAGGGTGCTTTTGGCAATGTATCCTATTCAATGCGTAAGATTAAATATTACAAAATCTAGTGTGCATCAGCAATCCTATTTTGGGTTCTCTTTAACAAACAGAAATTTGTCACACCAGCCTATTTGAGCTAAATAATTTGTTGGCTTAATATTCCTAATTGCTATGATGGTGTAATTTGCGTCTTACACTGTACAGCACGACAGTTGCCTGCTGTCATTAAGCTGCTACAGAGGAATGACGAACATTGAAATCTGAGCAAAAATGGATGTACAACATTGCTTTTTTGGAAAAGTTATGCACCTTAACCCACATCACAGATGTGCCGTGGTGGCCGCATGTTTGCTCCCACAAAGACTTGGCGCCGCTGGCACCGCAGGGTGAATGTGACCCAGAAGCGATATGCCATCTGCTCTTCTCTGGCTGCATCTGCCCTCCCTGCTTTGGTCCTGTCAAAAGGTAAGAACGTGCAGAAGTTAAAGTGCTCAGGTCGCACTGAATGAGAGCAAGCTACTGTTAAAATCTGTGATGGTCAAAACTCTCAGCCATTTTGGTTCTTCATTCCCAAGAGACCAATGAGATTGATTTTTTTCCTCTCACTGGCTTCACTCATGGCGTCATGTGTTGGCTGCAGTAAATTGCTTTCTACCGAGTGCAGTGACATGGTAAATGCAATAGATGAGCCTTCTCAAAATAATTAGAGCCAGTGTTATAAATTAGTTTATTTTAGTGCAGTGGATTTGTATCCATGGCAATTTCAGTGAGTATTGAATGAAAATTATCCACATGAGAGCAATCGCTGCTGGAGTTTTTCTTTGCTTGACGTCAAGGTGAGATTCTGGAATGAAAACACAAGACAAATTTACTCTAATCTTGACATGGCCTTTATTTATGAATTTTGTGGCATTGACGGCAGGAAATGTTAGAGGTTGGTTGAAATTGGGAGAGCAGAAATTTCTAAATGTTGCTAGTGGGAATGTCCTGTGGTTCTTAAATCATTTGGATTTTGCAGATCTTTTGGGTGTATTTTGAAATGTGCCTCGATGCTATTGCTTGAATGGTGTTTTGAAATGTAGCAGGGCTTGCTATGATGGTGTAATTTGCGTCTAATTCTGTGCACAGTGACAGTTGCCTACTGTTATTACGCTGGTGCAGACATATGACGACCATTTAGATCTGAACAGCTCTGTATTAATGGAGATTTTCAAATTGAGTGACTAGAAATTTAGGCTTTTCTCAAGACCAGCTGTTTAATTTTGTACCTTTGTACCACCGTGCATCATAGAATTTTATAAGCAGCCAATTTGCCCCATCATGACTGCTGGCTCTCAGTAGCTATCCCTTTGCCCACTGAAATTTTCCTTTTTTAAATAAATAAAACCCATTTCCCTTTGTTAAAATGTTGAGTTCTGTTTGCGCCACAGTTTCTGGTCAGAAATTCGATGTCCTATGAACCTGCTGTATGCAATTCTAATCCGATTGTAAGTCATTATTATTGGCTCCAATAGCAAGAGGCTTATGGAGAGGAAGGCACCTGTTTTTACTGATGGACAGGTGGGAAATCTTTGCTTTGACCAGTTCTGATTTGGGTCTTTCTAACTTACTTTCGGAGTTATCTCTGCAACTGAAATGGGGGTCTTGGTACGTGCTTTAACATTTCTATACTTTGCGGAAACAATTTTTATAACCCTTTGCAGGTCATCGCATTGAAGAAATCCCAGAGCTCCCACTTGTAGTTGAAGACAAAATTGAAAGCTATAAAAAGACAAAGGAGGCTGTTCTGATGCTAAAGAAACTGAAGGCCTGGAATGATATCAAAAAGGCAAGCAACTCTTTCTTGATCAGTGATACACAGAGAGAGTGAGAGAGGATGAGATTTCACTTCTGGTCCGTGTTTCTGATGACACTGATGATTTTGAAGATCTGATCTTGGGTAAATTTTTAGAAAAACAATGGATTAGTATTTGGACTTAGTCAGAATGGATTGATTTTTATCCCTACAGGTTTATGCTTCCCAGCGTATGCGTGCCGGCAAAGGTAAAATGAGGAACCGTCGTCGCATCCGGCGCAAGGGCCCATGTGTTATCTACAATGAGGACAATGGTGTTGTAAGAGCTTTCAGGAACATCCCAGGTAATGTGTCTGGAGAGTATGCAGTGTAGTATGTGTTTTAATGGGCAGGACTGTAGTTATCAATGTTTTAGATTTTTTATTAATACAATTAGTATTATTGGGCAACTGTTGGTTTGTGGTGCATTGGTGATTTAAGTTTGTTTTTCATTGTTAGAATACCAATCAGAAATATAATTATCAGTTAAATGTTGAGAGCAGCTATTCTCTGGTCTCAACTGGATAAAATGATGAGATTCCACTTCATGGTCCGTGTTTTTGAAAACTTGTGATATTAGTGGAAGTTCTGACTTGAGTAGCAGGGATGGGGTAATGCATATCAAGTGAACCGTTGTAATCTAAAGCAGTGTATGAATTTTTTTCTAATCCTGCTCTCTTTGATGGCTTGGTTCATTCTGGTTTTGAAAAGAACCGGTCTGTGTACAGTCCCTCCCAAGGTGACATGGACAAGTTTGTGTTTATAATACTGATGTCAATTGTGGTTTTTTTTTGTAATAAATGACTTGAGCCAGCGGTAGGACTGTACTTGGTGGAGAATCTAATGCTGCTCTGCATTGTCACCTGCAGGCATAACTCTTCTCAATGTCAACAAATTAAATGTCCTGAGACTTGCTCCTGGTGGCCATGTAGGACGATTCTGCATCTGGACAGAGAGTGCCTTCCGTAAGCTGGATGACTTGTATGGAACTTGGCGCAAACCTTCCAAATTGAAGATTGGATATAAGTAAGCCTCAGTGTGACATTAACATGAGGATAGGTGGGAGCAGTGAAGCTGTGCGTCTCTGCTCTTTATGCACTCCGTTCTCAGTTTTCTCCCATCATCTGAAGGTACTGGTTCCTTACCAAAAATGCAGTGAATATGTGGGCATCATAACCTGATCCTTTTGGGTCTAATTTGCATATCGTGGATCTTGACCTCTAACCCAGGAGGATGGAGAGCATCCCTGTCCTGTTGAGATCACTGCATTCCTTTTATCCCATTAAGAAAAATTAGACACCTGCTGTAATGTTGTGACAATGATGAGATTTCACTTCGGTCCGTGTTTTTGACAGCTCATGATATTAGTGGAAGTTCTGATGTCTGACAGAAGCAGGAGGTTGAAATTGGCACACATCGGTTGGTTTCAGCGGGTGTACAGCAAAAGTTTTGTTTTACACTGCTTTGGCCAATGATTGAACTATGAATTACATTTGGACAACCTAAAGACAGTGCGTATATTTGGTTTCCTTTTCTATTTAGTCAGTGGTGCTGCCCAACATACTTGACCTTGGGTTCCATGCTCATGGTCTGTCCTGCCCTGCAATAATTCCACCAGTGTTTTTACTTTTAATCTTGCTTATGACTGGTCTTTACTGCCTTTGGTTTTTACTATAACTGTTTTTATAATCCAGCCTTCCCATTCACAAGATGACAAACACAGATCTGAGCCGCATCTTGAAGAGTCAGGAAATTCAGAAGGCTCTTCGTCCACCAAAGTAAGTTAGAATGTTATGCCTGATCTGTTTGTGAGCTGAATTTAGATCCCTGAGATTTTGGCTGAATTCCATGCATCTATTGAGAATTAATGCAAGTAAATGCACAACTTGTGTATTGGAATTAGATTAATTCTTCAGTTTTTAGACAGTGATGAGATTCCACTTCGGTCCGTGTTTTTGATACCTTGTGATATTAGTGGAAGTTCTGATGTCTTGACTGTAATGTGGGGCTAAAATTGGGATAATTGTCAGGGATGGGAGTGGGGACATGTTTGAAGCCTGTTAAATGTATCTAAGGAAGCAATGTTCACAGCATCTTCAAACTAACCTGGTGTTATCCACCTATCTTCAGCCTAGAGGTAGGCACACACCGTGAGGTGTCACTGCCACCTGTGTGATTGGAATACCTTTATTGTGCTGCTTTTCCACCAAAGCACAATTGAGAACAGAAACTTGCTGTTGAACTGCCAGCACACTCATTCCTATACCATACAAAATGAAAAGCAAAGGAGACCTGTTTGTTTTGCTGTACATCTGGATTACAACCCCTGTAACTTTACTGCAGTTGTCAGAAGCTGATGTTTTTCATGCTTTCCACAGCAAAAAGGTTCAGCGTAGGGTACTCAAGAAGAACCCACTGAAGAACTTGAGGATCATGACCAAACTCAATCCATATTCCAAGACTGCACGACGCCGTGCAATCCTCCTGCAGGAAAAGAATGTAAGTGTGGCTATGTACACAGTTGTTTGGTCCTGCTTTTGCGCTGAGATCTGATAGCTGCCTGGCAACGTTTGAGCTTTGATAGCTAATTAGACAGGTTTGGATTCTCTTTAGAGGGTAGTAATTGCATGGAAAATGTTGGGATTTATTACATTACAGGGTTCTGATTGTAGCCTGAATGTTAAGTATGTAATCACTCAAATGTTTGCCAGAAAATATGGGCAAAAAACAGCTTGCAAAATGGTTCAGTTCTGAAATTGGAAGGTTGGCACCAGAGGGCAGAATGACAATGGCCCAAGTGGCCTTTCCCTGACTTCAGTTCAATGAATTCAAGTCTGAATCCTGGAATTATTTTTCAGTTTTATTCAAGGTTTAATAAATGTTTGCTACTGACAAATGTAGGAATCCTTTTGTGATTCTGGCAAGTAAACTGGTTCTAAACAAGTTTGGCAGGGATGCAATAATTGTGTAATAAAGTTTCTTAGATGTGGTGATTTGGGTTGGTGGGGATTTCAAATGCTGAACTGATTTTTTTTTTTTTCGCCTTTTCAGCGCAAAGCCAAGCTAGAGAAGAAGCAAAAGGCAGCGGTGTAAATCTGAAACTCCTGTTTTTACCGACGTGTGCACACATTGCCGTATGGATTTGATCTAAATAAAATCTATTTAAAATATATACTTATGCAACCTTTTCTATTGTCCAGATCATTTTAAGTTTACACTAATCACTTCTAGGTTAACTCTCACTATTGACCTGGATTACTGAATTAGTTTATTGAACTGGGTATAATCCCATTGTGAAGTTCAAAGGTTGCAGTACATCAGAAATGTGCTATGCTGCCAATTTTTAAAAGGTGTGGGGAAATAGTCATGTACTGGTTATTGATCACTTCTAGTGGTCCTGCAAAGACTACATCTTGCCACTTTAGCACATATAGAATCAATGATACAGCACAAAGTTGCCATTTGGCTCTTCATGCTTGTGCTAACTCTGGTAGATCTGCTCAACTAGCACCACTTAACTGTTTCCCCATAGCCCTGTAATTTTTTTTTAATCTTGTCCTGAATCAATTGTGCAACGGAATATACAATATTTCCAGGACTGCTCGTGTTCACCATATTCCAACTAAATTGAGCCTGTGGATTGATTTGTCCTGTGTTTGGAGTTTAATGACCTGTAAAGATGGTCTTTAATGATGCCACAAAGACTTAAATCATTGTTCCTCTAATTGATTTGAAAAGCAGCAAAATGCAGATACACAGGGAAACAGTTTAAGATCACATTATGGTCATTTATTGCAACATCCGATTATGGTGAAAACTTTAGCAGGAACACAGGTTGAAGGGGGTTCTGAATTACACACTTTTACACATTATACACACTTCTAGCAGTCAACAATATTTTCTTACACAAGTTGTATTTGGTCTAAAGAAAGATTGTCTGATTTTAGTGTACTGCACATCTCTTGTTCCTGACAATTTTCCAGTTTGGTCTCCACAATTTCATGGATAGGTATCTTCAAAGTTGAACCTTTGCTTAACTATTTCATATTGTATGGATGGAGGGGACAGAAAGAATGACTGAGCTTCAACAGTGGGTGGGCTGCACCATAGGAAACAACACAAACAGGTCCTCAAACAAGGATCTGCAAAAATAAGTGGGCTTGTTACAAGCAGGATTATTCAACCAAAGGTGGTTGAGAACCACAAAGGGAACATCTAAGGTGAAGTACAAATGGATCCATGTTTCCTTCCCAGTGGAGGTCAAGAACAACTGATGCATTTCTACCCTGCACGTTGTTTCATTGGTACCTCCTGAAGATGTGGGGAATAAGCTGAAATAGTAGCTAGGGTAAAAGGTTTGGAATTCCTTGGCTTTAATAATTGGCTTCTGGCAAATAAAAGCTAACTATCCATGCTGGGTTAATGATTTTGGATCTCTGCTGTGTTCTACCTTGACTTATACATTCTGCTAATGAGATCAGTGGTTTTGAACAAAAATTGATTTAACTAGCGAATAGAAACATCAATTATGGAGTCTTGTTGCAATTTTCCATAACAGCACCATAATGATGAGACAGGGCAAGTTTACACCATTATTTCCTTGAGTTTAGGTACCCTTTCTGCACTTTTTTACAGATTTCTGTTTCTGCTATTTGGATGTTAATTTCTTTAAGTGAACATAGTGGATTAAATTCCCAATGCACAGTTCTCACCTATTTGGTGATTTATGTTCGAGTAAATGGATGCATAATGCAGTATTGTGTTTAGTACTTTGTACAATTATTTTGAGAAGAGTAATTGCACATTGCTGGTTGAAGTCAGGAATAACTTCCTACCTGAAAACTTACCCTCCCTGTGTCTGGTCTCACAGACGAGTATATGTGAGATGTACTACTAGCTCCTCGATATCTAAAATCAGGTGCAATTAAACAGTCAGGGATGCTTGAGTGCTAGAAACTGCAAATGTTAATTTGTGCACTGTTCTGTCACAGTGGTACGCTTGTGTTTTATAATCCACTCAAAGGAGCATTCCAGGTTTCAACATTTGCCACTTTAGGTCTGGCATTATGGATGGTACAAAATATACCACTAACAATCTAGCAATTAAACATGAAGAGTTTCCACTAGAGTTGCAATCAGATTGAGCTGAGATAAAGTGACAATCCAGCTTGTGCAATATTGTTAGCAAAAGCCCAAATGTAAATTACTGGCAGTGTAATCAGTGACTGGAACAGGCAAGCTCCAGCATGCAGAGTGGCATTGCCAAGAGATGAGCTATTCCATTTTTCAACTAACTTGTACTGTTCCTGCTTTTTTTTTTTGAAATTGACTGATCTCTAGAGTCTACAAACATGTCCCTGAGCATCCAATCACTTGTCATTTTAATTCTCAGCTCCACTCCCACACTAACCTCTGCCTCCAAGGAACAGCACTTAGTTTTTCAGTTATGCACTTTACAGCCTTTCTGACTCAATATTGTGTTCAACAACCTCAGATCATAAAACACTCCTCCCAATTTTTTTTCCGCAGTGGATCTTAGTAACACCTGTTGTCATTTATAGCTCCTCTAAACCCATTTTTTATTTCTTGTTCTATTACCACATTTTTGCCTTGCCTCATTATCCCATTTTGTTATTTATTCACCCTATTGCAGACCTTCCCCTTTGTTTCTCCCTGCCTCTATTTGCTTAACATGAAAAATCTTTCTAGTATGATGAAGGGTCACAGATCTGAAATGTTAACTGTTTCTCTACCGATGCTGCCTAAATTGCTGAGTATTTCCAGCATCTGCAGTATTTTATATTTTGCTTTGTGCTGCTGTTGGTATTTATAAGACCTGTGATCAATAGTCAGTTGGAGGCACACACATTTGTTCTCCTGTAGATGGTGGTGTAGTGGTAACATCACTGAATTAGTAATCCAGAAGCTCAAACTCATGCTATGGGGACATGGGTTCAAATCGCACTGCAGCAGCTATTGGAATTTAAATTCAATTGAAAACTAGTTTAGTAATGGTGACTATGAAACAAATTGTTGTAAAAACCCATCTGGTTCACTAAAATCCTTTAAGGAAGGAAATCTGTCATCCTTACCTGGTCTGGCCTACATGTGATTCTGACTCTTAACTGCTTTCAAGAGCAATTAGAGATGGACAACAAATGCTGGTCTTGCCAGTGATGCCCACACATTGGATTGATGTGACCACAGTTGCCTGCATGAATTGGAACAATCAGTGGAAACGCAATTCCCAGCTGTGGGCAGGGACTGCTTTTGGCAAATAGGCAACCATATAGTCAAGAATAACATTGAGAGTGTAACTCACTTGTTTAAAATTCCACAACCTTTGTTGCTATTTCATTTGATTCTCCTTGGATTATGCTGATATCTCGGCTTGAATCTTGCGGGGTCTCCACACTGCAATAACTGGACACTTTTAACACACAGGCTTGCTTCATCTAAATCTGTCATTCAACCAGTGTGCAACTTACTAAATTATAAATTACATTTTAACTTGAAGGCATCCACACTACTTTAACCCTCCTTTACTATCTTCCCTTGATTTCATAACAGTAAAATGAATGTTCACTAATTATCTCTGGGATTACTTACTGCAAGGTAAGGTCCAGAATTTCTCCATGGGGTTTAGGGGAACTGGGCCTGTAAATTCTTCCTCCTGCCCCCAGCTGTGCTTACAACATCCCTGCAGATCCCAAGGAGTTCCTGCTGGCAGTCTGGAACAAGTTCCCAATCTCAGTCTGATTGCTCAGGACCAAATGATTGGTAGAAAAAGAGTAATCACCCAAGCTGCTCCTATGCATCTACCCCCTGGCTGTAGAGGGATAATAGTGAGCACATAAGTGGTCTTTTTCCTCTGATGGTATGAGGGATGCAGTAGAAATAAATCAGGGAAAATGTAATAATCTCTTAGTTTCCCATTTACAGTGCAGTGTATATTTAAGTAATAGGTATTCAGTGTTGTATCACAGCCATCTAAAGGAGGGTGGGATGCCTTTCTCCTTTAAAAGAATAGGTGATGACTGAGCATAATGGGATGTCTCCATCATTAGAACTAAATTGGGCAGTAGAATGGTTTATTACTGGTCAAAGAATGAAATGCTCCACTACCTTCAGCTCCTAAGCTGAGCCCCACTCAAAACTCAATACTAATTCCCATCGACAGGATCTAATGTTTAAGAGGGGCAGTTAAATCTTGGCAAATATTTTTTTAACAGACATCCTTCCTTTAAAAATGAAAATACATTTCTTTTTAAATATATATCTTTAGAATTATTTATGGGACAGAGGGATATTGATGAGGTAATGTTAGCAGAAACATCCATCAGTTTGCTGCACAAAGAACACAGCTTCAGCAGCGTGGGTGACTACACAGCAGGAGTGTGTGTTGGTGTGCTTGGCTGCTTCAGGCCAATAGTTGTGCACAGCCAACCTGCAAAATCCACCTCTTCCGCCTCCGATCGCTTGATGAAAGAATGAGCCTGTCACAAAATAAGAAAGATTTGTGACAACAAAAGCCACTGGTAAAATTGAGAATATCGCTAGCCCAAATTAGACATAGATCACCATTCCCACACAGTCACTGGGTTAAAACCCTGGAATGCCTCACAGGACCGTGGGGGTACCTACACCAAACAGACTGCAGCAGTTCATAAAGCCATCGGGAGTAACTGGAGTTAAGCAATAAAAGCTGGCTTTGCCAAAACAACCCACATCCCTAGAATTTAACATTATAAATCAGATCACAATTGCAGAGCACAGGAGGCCATTTGACCCATTGTGACTATACCAGCACTTTGAAACAACAATCCAACTAGTCCCATACCCTTCCTCTTTCCCCATTGCCCAAAAATTGTTTTCTTTTACAAGTTACTATTGCATCAGCTTTCACTATCCTTTCACTGGAGAATTGTTCCAGGGATGAGGAACTTCGGTTACAAGATAGACTGGAGAAGTTGGGACTGTTCTCCTTGGAGAAGAGGAGGGTGATAGGAGATTTGGTAGAGGTATTTAAAATCATGAGGGGGTCTGGACAGAGTAGATCAGGAAAAATTTCCCATTGTTGGAAGGATCGAGAACCAGAGGGCACAGATTTAAAGTAATTGGCAAAAGAAGCAATGGTGGCATGAGGAAAAACTGTCACATAATGAGCAGTCAGGATCTGGAATGCACTGCCTGAGTGTGTCGTGGAGGCAGGTTCAATTGAGACATTCAAGTGGGAATTGGATTATTACAGTATCTAAAAAAGAAGAATGTGCAGGGTTATGGGGAGAAGGCAGGAGATTGGCACTAGGCAAATTGATCCTTCAGAGAGCCAGTACAGACATGACGGGTCAAATGGCCGCTTTCTGTACTGTAACCATTCAGTGATCCCATGATTCTTTCCGGCAGCGAGTTCCAGATCTCCTGGTTCTTTAGCCAATTACCTTAAAATCTGTCCCGATTACCAAACCCCTGCCCATGGAAAGTTTCTCCCATCATCATAGCATCTTTAGGGTAATCACCTTTTGTAAGTTTATAACCATCCAGCAGTGACAATGGGGGCATCACATCTGAGCCAAATCCTGTCCTCAGCCGATGGGTACTTCCCTAGCAGGGTCTCTGGGTCAGGGTCAGGATTGAAAACCCTGCAATTGTTCATTTTAAAGAACCCTAACCCAAACACCTCTCCCTATTTCCCCATTCATTTCCAAATTTACAGGGACAGTCCAGTTATGGCACCCTCACCCATTCCTGTCTAAGGGCCAACTAACGCAGCACAAAACAAGGGACCCGTTACTCTCAGCCATTGCAAAATTCCCTTATATATTCATTTTAAAAAGTAACATAGTTATTACAACAGTATTATTATATTACTTATAACTTGATCCAAAAACTAAAAATCAGTACTCAGTGACTCACCATAAGCTGTTTCAAGTCTGCTCTCTCCGCAGGATTCTTTATCAAGCTTAAAAAAAATGAGAGACTTTCAATTTTTAAGCAATGGTGTGTTTTTTAAAACACGTTTTGAAGGAAAAGAGCCACTTGATCAGCACCCATCTGCTACCATAAACATTCACTCCCTCCACCATCAACACGCAGTGGCAGCAGTGTGTACCATCCACAGGATGCACTGAAGCAATTCACCAGGGCTCCTTAGACAGCACCTTCCAAACCTGTGACCTCTTGCAACGAGGACAAGGGCAGCAGGTACATGGGAACACCACCACCTGGAAGTTCCCCTCCAAGCCACTCACCTTCCTGACTTGGAAATATACCGCTGTTCCTTCACTGTCGGGTCAAAATCCTGGAACTCCCTCCCTAACAACACTGTGGGTGTACCTACACCACATGGGCTGCAGCGGTTCAAGAAGGCAGCTCACCACCACCTTTTCAAGGGCAATGAGGGATGGGCAATAAATGCTGGCCTAACCAGCAAAGCTCACATCTCATGAAAGGATTTTTAGAAAGGCAGATATTGGCATGGTGGGTTCTTTCTATGCCATTCCTGCAATCTCCAGGCCACCAAGCCAAGGACACACAGCTCTCAAAGGAGGAGAAAAATCAATGGATCCTCCACCCCTGACTAGCCTGACACTGAGTGCCACAGAAAAGTTGAAAGAAATGGGAGGGATTAGAGGAAACAAGAAGATATTTTTATAGATAAACTGTTTTAGATCCATCCTTTCGAGAGCAAAGCATTGATTGGGCACATAACAGATCAACCAAACCATCCGCAGCAACCTTTTCAGCTGGTTCCTGTATTCTTGTTTTTAAACTCTAAAAGAAATACTTTCATATGAAAGCCAGAGGAAATAACTAATTACATTCAATGAAATCAAGACACAGAGCTTAGTTGAAATGTATTGAAGCACCATGTTAATGCAGGGAGGGGAAGAGTTTTGACCTACTGGCATCATCTTACACACCCATCCTGCTGAAGAGAGGGACACTATCTCGGTCTTACTGAAAGGAAAAGGGTTACATTTTCATCTTCCCCACGTGGGCAGTAATGAGGCTGTGCGAATCACTCACTCGTTGGGTAGCTCTCTCACCTCGGAGTCTGAAGGTCGGGAGTTCAAGCTCCACTCCAGAGATTTGAGCACATTACCCAGGCTGAGCTGCACTGCCGTCTTCCACATGAGATGGTAAACCAAAGCCCTATTCACTTTCACAGTTGGATATAAATGATCTCATGACACTATTCTGAACAGCAGGGGAATTCTCCCCAGTGTCCGAGCCAATATTTATCCCTCAACCCAGCATCACTAAAATAGACGTTCTGCTCATTATCACATTGTTGTTTATGGGAGTTTATTGTGCTCAGCTTGACTGTCACATTCTCTACATTACAAAGGTGACTACAGTCCAGATGTATTTAATTAGCTGTAAAACGCTCTGCAGAATCCTGAGTTAGTGAAAGGTTCCATATAAATGCCAAGTCTTGACTTTTCTTGTACTGTGTTAATTCTGAGTCTAACCACTAGAAGGAGTTGCTTATTGAGAGAAGACTATTGTGTGTTCGATCTTTCCACTCCCTAGTCTGTATTTAAAACCTAACCATAGAGCTACAGAAAAGAAATGTGGTAATTAACAGGAGCAGACCAATGATCTGTAGGTTGGGAGGGATTTGCCTATCACTGCAATTTCAGCACTATTATTTTACATATAACATAGAATTTACAGCAGAAACAGACCATTTGATCCAACTGGTCAATGCTTGTATTTATGCTCCACACAAGCACCCTCACATTCCCTTCTTCAGCTCAATCTATCAACACAACCTCTTATTCCTTTCTCCCGCATCTGTTTTTATCTTGATTCCTTTTAAAAGCATTCATATCAGTCACCCCAACAACTCCTTGAATTCAGTTTCACATTGCAGCCACTCTCTTTCCTGAACTTCCTATTGGTGACATGTTAAAGCTGCCCGACACTATAATTTTATTGAATTTTAATTGAAAGGAGTTTTTTTCTAAGATCTCCCTATGTTACAACCAATAGCATAACTTTGAAGACCGGGCAGATAATTTAATCCCAGGCCAGCGTGGTTCTCTAAAATGGCTTCTCGGGAGTGCAGAAGACCCCTTGGGAAAGACTCCCTCCCTCACCTCTCCTTTCTTCCAAGGCTCCTTAGACAGCACCTTCCAAACCCACGACCACTACCATCTTGAAGGACAAGAGCAGCAGATAGATGGGAACGCCACCATCTGGAAGTTACCCTCCAAGCCACGTACCATCCTGACTTGGAAATATATCTCCGTTCCTTCACTGTCGCTGGGTCAAAATCCCGGAATTCCCTCCCTAACAGCACGGTGGGTGTACCTACACCACATGGATTGCAGTGATTCAAGAAGGCAGCTCATCACAACCTTCTCAAGGGCAATTAGGGATGGGCAATAAATGCTGGCCTAGCCAGCAACACCCACATCCTGTAAAATGAATTTTAAAAATGTGCTTGGCCTCATACAACATGGCTGAAGCTGTGAACTCACTATATGGGAACATGATCTTGATCCTGCGTCAGAGTGCCATTGGTCACTGACTTGCAACTCTTACAGAGCCTATAGCTCTTGCACTGCCCGTACTCGTGGCCTTGCAAACCCACTTCATTGTGGGTATCCCACTCCACCAACAGATCAGCAATCTCTTGGACTACCCTCCCATAAGCCAGGTGTACATGTCAACCTGTGCAGGCCTGATGATGCTAGTAGCATGGACATATCAGCATTAAAACCCATGGTCTGTCAGCACGTACAATTGATTCTGAGACCTGAACTGATTTCCAAAGTGCTTGTGTGGAGGCTAGAACAAAGGTGTTTATATAAATATAGAAGAAGATATGCGCAGAAGTCAAAGCTATTCACTGCATACAAATCTCTGCACTGTTTCTGGGATGTGATAAAGTGCTATATAAATGCAGGTCTCTCCTTCACCACCACTTAATTAACTTGGACACAACAGAGAAGGTTTTTAGTGGAAGCGGGGGGTGTCTGAATTTATGAAAACATGAATCGATTCCAGATGCTGTTCATGTTAAAGGGTCAGCTGCCAAGAAGCTTGACCACAGATCCCTACAAACCAGCCAGAGTCAGGCAGCTTGCGAGAAATAGTTCCCTCTCTGAATCTCAATCCCCGGGCGTCAGCCCAAAGGAACGTACCCGAGATCGGGAAGTGAACTCATGATGCACCATCGCCCTCCTCCCAGCCACCCACTGTGGGCTCCTCCAGGGATTCTCTCATTATTAAAAACCCACTCACCATTTCTTCACAAAGTCCTGGAATTCTTCACTGAATACTCCAGTTGGCAATTTAGGAGGTGGCTGTAAAGAGAATTAACAGATAAATAATTTAATAAACAAATTGAGACAACATTGTTGCACATAATAAAAGCAGTAAGGAAACTGAAACAGACTCATAGGGTGTTAGAAAGGCAGCAAATGGACAATATGTAGCATTCCAGACAACAGAGAATGCGTTACAGCCTTAAAATTGCAGTACTTATGAATATATTTTATAATATTCATAACATTAAAATCTTGCCTATACGCTAATCTCCTTTAAGTGATATTTTACTTCCTGTCACATGTCAGTGCGTCTGTCAACTCACAATGGGCAATACCATGAGGAATCTGCTGGTGTGAGATTGTTTGTATCCACAGGGGAAACCATCTAACAAACATATTGTTCATTCTTCATCTACACAGTTGCAACCACAGGCAGTCAAGCTAGGAACGCGAGGAGACCATTCAGCCCCATCGAGCCTGTTCCATTGGGATCATGGAGGATCTGTATATTAACTCCATTAACCTGCCTAGACACAATATCCCTTACCCAAATCTTTCTAAAATCTATCAATGTCAGTTTTGAAAGTTTCAAAGGACTCTCAACAACCACAGCCTTTTGGGGGAAAGTGTTGCGGATTTCCACATCCCTGTGTGAATTCAGGGACCAGAAATAATCTCATCTCAGGTCCCCATCCTTGTGAAAGGTGCAATGAAAATGTAAGACTTTTCTTTCATTGATAGAGATTGATGCCTCTGATTAGTCAACAACTCCATTACTGTTGTATCATGCAAACTATCAGGATAGTAGAAGGTAAATTGGATGGGCTTTGATCTTTTTTCATTTGGCTATTCCTATGTTTCCACAACCTGCCATCATTCACAGTCAGGGTTCATGGATCAATAATGGCCAGGAAATTAATCTGCACAACACCGGACCCTCATCAATGCCTTCAGGGGATAAAGGGGAAGCAAATGATATATCGCCGTTCCTTCACTGTCACTGGGTCAAAATCCTGGAACTCCCTCCCTAACATCACTGTGGGTGTACCTACACCACATGGACTGCAGCGGTTCAAGGAGGCAGCTCACCACCACCTTCTCAAGGGCAACTAGGGATGGGCAATAAATGCTGGCCCAGCCAGCGAGGCCCACATCCCATGAATGAATAAAAAAATAATAATCAGATCCTTAATTCCCAGAAAATGCTGCAAATACTCAGTAGGTCAGGCAGCATCTGTGAAGAGACACAGTTCAGGCCTACGACCTGTCATCAGCACTGGTCTAAAACCCAAAACATCAACTGTTTCTCTCTCTACAGGTGCTGCCTGACCCGCTGAATATTTCCTGCAATTTCTATTTTGATTTCCAGCATCCGCAGTATTTTGCTTTTGATTAAGAGAAAGATTGCAAAGTTTGATGTAGGGATTCTTCGTCAGACTCGGTTTTCAATTCTAACGAAATCAGAGGGGGTAACCACCCTGCCCGGTCTCTCCAGCATTTTCTGGAAATTTCCCCCTTTTAACTTGACCCTTGATTTACCTTTTGCTGCCAGTGGGTTTGTTATCAGGAGCTCTCTCTGCTGATGGTGACGTGTTATAATTCAACCAGCAACTGAGCATTGTCTGAGATGAGGATTGACGTTTAAAAGGCAAATTCGAGGCAGCACACAGAGTTTGGGCTTCCAAGCCTCCCTTTAAACCCTTGTTAAAGAGGCAGTGACCTATTTTATCATTTAACAATCCATCTGCTGTCGCAGCCAATCCTGTTATTCTATCTTATTTTGTGTGGAGCATTAATACCAGTACAGACCAGTTGGGCTGAGTGGCCTGTTTCTGTGCTGTAAACACTGTGCAATATTACCAACCACCTGCTAAGTTTCCAGCTAGGCTTGAGTGAGAATCACTATGAAAAATAAAGCCAAATTATTGAGCTCGTTGCACAGCCTGGGTAACTAACTGAGGAGAGGGAAAGCAGGAGTGGAACTGACCTCATTCACAATGTAATCCAACAGTTCAAATATCGCCATTGGGGGTCGACAATCCACACCAAAAGCTGCAAAGGAAAATAATCGATTAAAAGACACCATGAGGGACAGTGGGAATCTGGTTTGTCCAAACCCTTCATTCAACAACTGACTGAACTCCCCCAGCAATACAGGCCCACAGTGTTCCAGTATTCTCTTACCCCAATACTACAAGCCCGAAGTATCCCAGTATTCTTACCCAAATAATACAGTCTCACAGCATCCCAGTATTCACCTACTCCAGTGATACAGTCCCACAGCATCCCAGAATCCTATTACCTCAGTGATACAGTCCCACAACATCCCAGAATCCTATTACCTCAGTGATACAGTCCCACAACATCCCAGAATCCTATTACCTCAGTGATACCGTCTCACAGTATCCCAGAGATTTGGGTGTCTTTGTGAATAATGGGAAAATGAGCACACAATCTAAACTCACAACTCCCTGGACGTGCAGGAGCTGGAGGGTTTGGCTCTGAGGATGTTGCGTCTTCTCCCATGCGACAGCCAAAGATTTGTTCGAGTTCCTTAGCATCAGGTGGGGGAATTGGATACCTGCCAATCGCCATCTCTACCAGAGAGAGGCCCATACTCCAGATATCGGACTGAACAGAATAATGCGTCCCCTGGAGTCTTTCAGGCTGAAAAAAAGTCAAAATACAGAGGCAATGAGGTTAGTTCTCCTGTGATATGCCCTCTTGGCAACAGCATTTGGATCATCACGCGTGTGCTGGCTCTTTGAAAAGAACTCTCCAATTAACTCCACTCTCCTGTTCATTCCCCATAGTCCTGCAAAACTTTTAATTCATTACGCCCAGGGGAAGGGGTAGAAATTTGACTCTGTTGTTCCTGTCTTACAAACATAAAATAGGTGCAACGAGGGCCAATGCTCCACGCCCAGGAGAAACATACACCCCAATAGTGAGTCGAGCTGTATTCAGGCCCCCGCTTGAAAGGGCGGTGGAAGCTGATTCAATAGTAACTTCCAAAAGCAAATTGAATAATTACTTGAAAAAGGAAAATGTTACAGGACCACGAAGAAAGAACAGGGGAGAGAGGCTGATTGGATAGTTCTTTCACAGAGCACAATAGGCTGAATCGCCTCCTATTTTTTATTCTTTTATGGAGTGTAGGCATCAGTGGAAAGGAAAGACCAGCATTTGTTGCCCTCCCCTAATTGCCCTTGAACTCAGTGGCTTACTAGGCCATTTCAGAGGGCAGTTAAGAGTCACATGTAGGCCAAACCGCATAAGGTTGGCAGATTTCCTTCCCTAAAGGACGTTAGTGAATGGGTTTTTACAAAAATCGATGATAGCCTCACTGTTGCCATTAGCTTTCAATTCCAGATTTTATTCACTGAATTTAAATTCCACCAACTGCCATGTTGGGGGCGGGGGGGGGATTTGAACCTGTATCCCCAGAGCATTAGCCTGTGCCTCTAGATTACTAATCCAATGACGTTACCACTATGCCATCATCTCCCCTGTACTGTATCGTTGTAAGATATTAAGAGGGACTAAGTGAAACTACCAAATTAGCATTTATTAATGTCAAGTTAAGGGTATTTTTGCAATAAATTAATTGGAAACAGAATATACACTGACCAAACACATCTTCATTCACTTTAAGTGTTTTTGTGAATTCCTTGCCCCTTGAATTGAGAGTCATCAGTTTGTGGAACCAAGCATTTTCTTACTTTGGGGGTGCCGAACCCCAGTATCTAAACTCTCTAGGCAGCTACAAGTCCCGAAACTGTTAGCACGAATCGGAGAGCTGTTGGATGCACAGGATCCATCTGTTCCTGATTTTCCAAATCATTAAAACCCACGTTTGGAAAAGAGTCCACACCTTGAACAGGCGCAGTGACCTCTGCGCTCAGACCTCTGATCTTCTACGCCTGTTGGGCGAGGCTCGGAAAAGAATCTTCCAATTTCAGGGCAACAGAGTAAACCTCGGTCTCAGCAAGTCCCCAAACTCAAACCCAAGAAAGACACCAGGGTAAATGCTTCAATTTCCCACAACATCCGAACTCCCTCATTCCTGCTGAGTGTTTCCAGCCAAAAAAAAAACCCTTATCTTGCTTCAGATTCCAGTGTTTAGATTTTAAGATTCTACTTTTCCTGGAGAAAACTGCCAGAGGGATGTAACCTCGACGGTCTCACTGAGATCACAGCAAACCTTGCCCCCATCCCACGTAATAACTGAACAGAACTTACTGACATATAAGACCTTGTCCCAACGAATGAGTTAGCCATGGAGTCGATCAGCTGTCCACTGACCCCAAAATCACAAAGTTTGATTTCACCGCGGGAATTCACCAAGATGTTCGAAGGTTTGACATCTGGAAAAGAAGCAGGATTTAGAAATACAAGAAATGATATATTGCTGACCTCTGCTTTGACACGTTACTTGGGAAAAGCAGCACTGTTGAATTCAAACGTAAAAATAACTTTCATAAATTTCAACATGTGGGAAAATTAAAAAGCAAATAACGTCACTGGAATGTACAGACTTAACAGATGCAGAAACTGTCAACATTCAATAATAGTTCGGGTAGGTTGATGGAGAGGAAGCAATTTTGGGGATACGGGGACTTTATGGGTAAATCTGAATATATACCCGCAAAAGGAAAAATTTGCAGGGGTATGGGGAAGGAGTGGGACTAATTGAGAGCTCTTTCAAAGAGCCAGCACGGGTGCAACGGGTCAAACGGCCTCCTTCTATACTGTATCATTCTATAATATAAGTTGAATTTGAATGAATGAATAAACACTTGACTGCTGAAAATGGGAGCAAAGATCAGCCTGCTGACTCATAGGTGGACGGGCAGACTTACAAACATTGTGTGGCTGCACAGAGATGAACAGCCTTTCACCACCTTGTGCATAAATAATAGACTCGGTGAGGTTGTCAGCAAGGTCAAGGGATACAACACATTTGGAAGAGGTAGGGAAGGTGGAAAATAATTGTAGAGTATTTTATTTTACAAATTCTATCTGCAGTTTGCTGTGTGTTTTTGGATCCATGTGACTCAGAAAGAAACTGAAGGGACAAGCTTAGAGTGCTGTCTTGTTGGTAAAACAGTTTAAGTTGACCACCATACGAGTGGATCACTGCGTCTCTTGCGATATCATTTATACAGACGCCACACTTTAATCCAGTGCACTATCCAGATTCATCCTATCCGTCGACATTCCATTCCTGTTAATTGCAGGTGAAACAGTTCAGGTATGTGCCAGTAGAATGCAGCAGAGAATCAAATTGCACCATTTGCACATCCGAGCAGCTTGATATAGGTTAGGGAGATTTACAGAGAAATACCAAGATGAAGCTAAGAGTAAGATTAAAGTGGATTTATTTAACCAGAAATGTGGCCCCAAGCAGCTGCAAATCATCTTGCATGAGGAGCCTGATCGGTCATTTTTTAAAAATTGGTATTTGCTCCCCAATGACCTAAAAGTTAAAAGGCATTGCTTTGCGTAGCAACAAAAACTTGCATTTGTATAGCGCCTTTAACATAGTAAAATATCCTAAGGTGCTTCACAGGAACATAATCAAACAAAACAAATGACACAAACATGAAAGGCGACATTAGGTACAGGTGATCAAATATTTGGTCAAAGAATTGGTTTTACGGAGTATCTGAAAGGATTTCTTACACTACACCATTGGCGGCTGTGCCTTCAGCTGCCTGGAATTCCCCCCTAAGCTCTGGAATTCCCCCCCCTAAACTTCTCCATTTCTTTCTCTTCCTTTGAGATGCTCCTTAAAATTAACCTCCTTGGCCAAGCTTTTGGTCGCCTGTACTAACATATCCTTACGTGGCTCAGATTTTGTTTAACAATTGCTCCTATGAAGCAACTGGGACAATATATTACATTACAGGTTCTGTATAAATGCAGAATCACAGAATTGTTACAGTGCAGATGGAAGCCATTCGGCCCATCACATCTGCACCAACTCTCTGAATGAGCTGCCATTCCCCTGCCTTTTCACCGTGACCTTGCACATTCTTCCTTTGCAGACAACAAACAAATTCCCTTTTGAATGCCCCGATTGAAGCTGCCTCCACTACACTCTCAGGCAACGCATTCCAGACTTTAACCACTCGCTGCATGTTGTTGTGTACTTATGTTCAGGAAATTGATAGTTGGTATGGCAACATGGTGTGAATATTATTTTGTGCACAAGTGCTCTGAACGAGCTCAGTGAGGTGGAGTGAATCACCATGGCTGTCGATTGCATGGGGTTGAGTCACTCACGTAGACAAATGATGCTGATGGTACTTTAATTAGGCAAACACACTGCGGAGTATTGGGTGTGCAACTGATTCTGCTCAGGTTTAAATGTCACAATCCTTTAACTTATACCATAGAACTCTGTGGGCCAGGCAGATTTCAGTGAAAGATACCCACATGAAGATAGTATTCAATAAGACTGGTCATTACTATACCTCGGTGCATGATCTTGTGTTTCTCTCGCAGGTACGCCAGTCCCTTGTTAACCTGCAAAGATTTAATTATTTTTTTAATTATGACTTTCTTCAGAGGATGCAGGTCTGTTTATATCTAAAATGCATTAACAATCTGCATCCACCAGCTGTCGGTTTTTTCCATTTTAAACACCTATGTCCCAATTTATAAGGAAGCACCAACATGTAAGTACAGGGTGACAAGTTTACATGGGATATTGCCAGTTTAAAATGGACGTAGGAATTTATAATGGAAATACAAAAATTACAACAGAATGCACTTTAAATTGGAACCACATTATGTTTGTGCACCCTGGTCCAATCATCCTCATCGATTAACTCCACTTCACCGGGCTCTGACTCCCCATGTGCAATGGCTCCAGCAGACTGACCAGCGAAGTAACAGAAGTCTTCCTGGGTCACACTTACCTGCTGTTAACACATTCCATACTGTGTTATTGTTGCAAAACAGCAAATTCCCCAACTCACCAAAACTAATTGTTTTCCCTTCCATGACATTAAAGAAGCATTTGCATTTCTAAAGCACCTTTCAAAACTTCACAATGTCTTAAAGCACTTTACAGCCAATCAAGTACATTTGAAGTGCAGTCACTGTTTTAACGTATGCAAAATTGGAGCCAATTTGTGCACAGCAAGCTCCCACAAACAGCAATGTGATAATGACAAATGATAAATACTCTGTTTTTGTGATGCTGATTGAGGGATAAATTTTGGCCCAGGACACTAGGGATAACTGCCCTGCTCTTCTTCAAAATAATGCCATAAGATTTTTTTAAATTATTTGTTTGTGGGATACAAGGTAATTGGCTAGGCCAGCATTTATTGCCCATCCCTAACTGCCCTTGAGGTGATGGTAGTGAGCCGCCTTCTTGAATCACCGCGGTCGAGGTGGGATGGGTACACCCACACTGCTTCCACCACATGAGAGTGAAGGGGCCTCGGTTTACCATCTCATTCGAAAGATGGCACCTCTAACAGTGCAGCACTCCCTCAGTTCTGCACTGGATGTGTAAACATATCGTGCTTAAGTCCTGGACTCTAATTTGAATCATTAACCACCTGAGGTAAAAGTATTACCTACTGAGCCACAACTGACATCTTAATTACCAGTATGTTCACATTACACAGGCGTCATATTTGAAAGTATCAAAAGTATATACGAAAGAAAGAGACAGAAAGTCATTTCAAGCTGTGTTTTTTTTATTTGGAGCCAGAAATTTACTACGGAGAGATGGTGGCATAGTGGTAATTTTACTGGACTAGTAATCCAGAGGCTCAGACTCATGTTCTGGGGACATGGGTTCAAATCTGGCCATGGCAGCTGGTGGAATTTAAATTCAATTAATAAAATCTGGAATTGAAAGATAGTCTCGCCAGTAATGGTCATCCTTACCTGGTCTGGTCTGGCCTACATGTGACTCCCAAGGGCAATTTGGGATTGCCTTGCCAACAACGTCCATATCCCATGAACAAGTAATAAAAAAAGACACATGCCAATCTGTAAACTTCCTAATTGACGGGAACTTAACTATGATGGACTTCAGCAACTGTTTGCAACAGTTAGACTTTGTGGCCTTAAAGAGAGAAGTCAGTAAACACCCTTCCACCCACCTTATCATAAAGTTTACGGCACAGAAAGAGGCCACTTGGCCCATGGTGTCTGCTCCAGTCGAAAAATGAGCCTCCCAGAGTAATCCCACTTTCCAGCATTTGGTCCGTAGCCCTGCAGGTTATGGCACTTGAGGTACATATTCAGACACCTTTTACATGAGTTGAGGGTTTCTGCCTCTGCTACTCTTTCAGGCAGTGAGTTCCAGACTCTCTAAACTTCTGGATGAAAAATTCTTTCTTCATCTCCCCTCTCATCCTTCTACCAATCACTTTAAATTTATGCCCCCTGGTCACTGACCTCTCTGCTAAAGTAAATAGACCCTTCCCAACCACTCTGTCCAGGCCCCTCAATTTTGTACATCTCAATCAAATTTCCCCTCAGCCTCCTCTGTTCCAAGGAGAATAACCTCAGTCTATCCAGTCTTTCCTCATAGCTACAATTTTCCAGTTCCTTCAGCATCCTCATAAATCTCTTTTGTACAAAAAGCAGAGCACCTAGTACTGGGCCCTGTGGAACCCCACTAGAAACAGCCTGCCCATCACAAAAACCCCTGTCAACAATTACCCTTTGTTTCTTGCCACTGAGGTAATTTTGTATCCAGCTTGCTACATTCCTTTGGATCCCATGGGCTTTTATTTTTTTTAAACCAGTCTGCCATGGGGGAACCTTGTCAAAAGCCTTGCTAAAATCCAGGTAGACCACATCAACTGCACTACCCTCAATCTTCCTTCTTACCTCCTCAAAAAATTCAACCAAGTTAGTCAGACACGACCTTCCCTTAACAAATCCATGCTGACTTGGTTAATCAGTGCCTAAGTGACAGTTTATCCTGTCTCTCAGAATTGATTCCAATAATTTGCCCACTACTGAGGTCTGACTGACTGGTCTGTAATTATTCAGTCTATCCCTCACTCTCTTTTTAAACAAAGGTACAACGTTAGCGGACTCCAATCCTCTGGCACCTCACCTGTATCCAGTGAGGATTGGAAAATGATGGTCAGACCCGCCGCTATTTCCTCCCTGGCTTCTTTTAATAGCCTGGGGCACATTTCTTCCAGCCCTGGTGACTCATCCACTTTCAAGGATCTAATCCCATTAATACTTCCTCTCTCCCTATGTTTATCACATACAATACTTCACACTCCTCCTTCTTAGCTGTAATATCTGCATCATCCCCCTCTTTTGCAAAGACAAATGCAAAGTATTCATTAAGAACCCACATCCTCCGCCTCCACACACAGGTTACCTTTTTGGTGTTTT
This sequence comes from Cetorhinus maximus, assembly GCF_964194155.1. Taxonomy (NCBI): domain Eukaryota; kingdom Metazoa; phylum Chordata; class Chondrichthyes; order Lamniformes; family Cetorhinidae; genus Cetorhinus; species Cetorhinus maximus. The sequence goes on from NC_135904.1 coordinate 13,366,302, forward strand.
ATGGGCTCTGCTCTTTCCTTCATTATTCTCTTACTCTTAAATGTGTTGATCAAACATCTTTATTAGTTAACCTTGCTATTGCTAAAAAAACCTTACCAATACTAATACACCTTACTAATAATGATACACCTGACTAAATTTATTTATTTACTTAGTGAATTCATTAAGAATTTACACAGCTATAGCAATACAATAGAAACTTGCACTTTCCTGGCTTAGGGATAAGGGAAGAAAATCTCAGCAATTACTGGAGACTGATAAAAAAAGGTTATAAGACAGAGCACCTCTTTCACTCTGTGCATGGAATACCCAAATGCACCGAATTCCCAACTCCACACTCCATCTAAATCTCACTCAAGAATTGTCTCCTTGTCCACAACCCTCACTGTCCCAAGTTCTAATATTAGCAGAACGCTGTAAATAGCATATCATCCATCTAACTGTGAGCAATGGAACAGGATATCCACTTAGTGATACAAATAGTGATTTTAGTTTCCATAACAAACTGCAAGGGTTCATGCACCCAGGATGTAATGTGCACCCTGGCAAATCACACGATGGATATAGTGTTTTCTATAGTGCAGAGGATTGTGGATTTTGTATCTGCCATTATTGAATGATTGACATATCAAACAACCAATGGCGAGAATGTGGGTATGGGGCAATTGGAGGGAGGAGGTCATGTGATGAAAACTCTGCGAATATTGGCCACCAGGGTTGATGACTCTACTCTGTTATGAGACCATCATCCTCCTGTACTCAGTGAGTTGTACTTACAGCTATGCTCACTTTGCCCAGGACTTGCTCTGTAATTCTTCCTGCTTTTTTGAGTACCTGATCCAATGATCCACCATCCTAAACAAAGTTAAAAGTTAGAATTACTCAGAGTGAACCAAACAGCATAGTATCCCAGTCATTTTACTGTGCCACAGACACACTCCTGTGAGCAAAATATTGATTATCTGTCAGAATGAAGCATGGTCAATAAATCAATGTGAGTGAGAATCTTCCTACAGCCTGTCTTTGGCTTGTGATTGGTCTTTTTCCTTTATCGAATCCAGTTTCCTACAGGATGTGTAGGTGAAGACGTAAATTATTCCATTTTAAGAATTAGTTTTTTTTTTAAATAAATGCCAGTCTCCCTCCTCCTCCTCCCAATCTATGGGTTTAACAGCTGCCCTTGGCGACATAATTCAGAGAACCCCGAGTGAAGGATTCTCTGAAGGGATCCGTCAGAAACCTCGTGGGTAACCTCCACACCTGCTGATGCCTCCCTACAAAACACAGGAACTAAAGATTCAAACAGCCAGGCAGTGACTGACCAATACGACAAAGGATAGGCAGAGTAACACACCATGGTAAACACATTACATTTCATCACTATTAAAGATGCAATGCAATATGTTAAACTTTTTAATCATTGCTTGTTTACAAAATTAATAGTTTTTGTTTAAAATGCAGTTTGGAGGACTGGTTATTTATAGGAAAACAAATCCAAATGAAGTACCAGGCATGAAAGGATTTCAGTTACATGGAGAGAGTAGAGGAGCTGGGATTGTTCTCCTTAAAGCAGAGAAGGTTCATGGGAAATTTAATACAATTATTCCTAGTTAAAGAGGGGTTTTGATAGAGTAAATAAAAATAAGCTGCTTCCACTGGCGAGGTGGGTCAGTAACCACTGGACACAGACTTCAGATAATTGGCAAAAGCACCAGAGACAAGACGAGGAAAAAATGTTTTCGTGCAGTGAGTTGTTGTGAACAATGTCTGAAAACATTGGGGCAGCAGATTCAATTACAACTTTCAAAAGCAAACTGAATAAATACTTGAAGGGGAACACATTGCAGGGTTCTGGGGAAAGAGCAGGGGTGTGGGACTAATTGGATAGCTCTTCCAAAGAACCAGCACAGGGTGTTCTTGAAGATTTTATGAAAACATCAAAGACCTGTATCTGTTAAAGAAAATCGTTGGGGTAAATATGCAGAAGGTCATTGAGCAGAACCAGAAGAGAAAAATTGAAGGATCGTAACTTCTGGAGTAGATGCTCGAGAAAGCTGGTGTGAAGAGGAACTTGTTTGAGGTACTGATATCAAGAAAACTCACACATTTTGGACACATGATGCAAACATGAGTGGAATGTTTAGGGGGGGAAAAAAAAAAGGTAATGCGAGGCAAAGCCCCTGGAATAGGTGCACAAGGAATAGCCAAGATGGCAAGGATTGGATAAGGATAATGTCAGAAGGTGGACTGGCTGTGAGGGCAGCAGAGAAAGTGCACCCAACCCTTGGAATGGGGACGGATGAAAGACAAGGCAAGACTTCTGGAATACGCAGTGATTCAGGGAGTGGAAGGAAGATGGAAATGATCTTGGCCGCTCCTGCAATTGGACCTGAAAAGCAGCCATTTTCTCATTCCCACCTCCTGATTTTCTTAAGCAACAAATGCTTTTAGATTCTGTACCATGTGTTCCATGCAGATGCTTATCTCTCCGTCGCTGTAGAAAGCTCCGTAGAATCCCACAATATACGGAGAGTTACACTCGTGTAGAACCTGCAGCTCTCGGATGATCTGGTTCCGAATGGCTGGCTTTATCTCCAGGTGAATGAGCTACGAGAAAAGATACCGATAAATTTAGCCCAGTTTTCCAGTCATTCATAATTACATAACATTTACAGTGCAGAAACAGGCTATTTGGCCCATCTGGTCCATTCTGGTGTTTATGTGCCACTTAAGCCTCTTCCCACTACTTTTCAATTCACCTCATCAACATAGCCTTCTATTCTTTTCTCCATTATGTACTTATCCAACTTCCCCTTAAATGCACCTACACTATTCACCACAAATCTCCCTGTGGTAGCGAATTCCGCATTGTCACCATCTCTAGATAAAGAAGTTTCTTCTAAATTCTCTATTAAGTTTATTAGTGGATATCTTATATTTATAATCCCCAGCTTTAGATTCTCCCACAAGTGGAAACTTCTCCACGCCTTCCCTATCAAACCCCCTCATCATTTTATGGGCTTTCATCAGGTCACCCATCAGCCATCTCTTTTCTAGTGACATTATATCTTTATAAACACTGGGTAGGCCTCAGCTGGAGTACTGTGTTCAATTCTGGCCAGCAGTTTAGGAAGGATCTAAAGACGCTGGAGAGGTTACAGAGGGTTCACCAAGTTGATGCTAGGGATGAAGGACTGCAGTTCTGTGGAGAGAATGGAGAAGTTGGGATTGTTCCCCTTAGAGCACGGAAGTTTAACAAAGATTTAGTAGAAATATTCAAAATTATCAAAGGTTTTGATGGCAGAGACAAGGAGAAATTGTTTCCTTTGGCAAGTGGGTCGGTAACCAGAGGTCAGAGATTTAAAATAATTGGCAAAAGGATCAGTTAAAAGAATTTTTTTCCACAAAGGAGGGTTGTTCAGATCTGGAATGCAATATCTGGAATTTGGTGGAATCAGATTCCATAGGAACTTCCAGTGGGCAACTGGACAAGTAAAAGGATTAAAAGAGGATTAACTGAAGGTTTATAGGGAAAAGTTGGGGTGTGGGAATAAATTGGACAGCTCTTTCAGAGAGCCAGCACAGGCGTGACAGGCTGAATGGCCTCCTTTTGTGCTGTAAGATTCCATGATTCTATAACTATTGAGATTCAGCATGGTGCAGAGTGAGTACAGGAGCAAGAATATCTTTCTGCAGCTGTACAGGACCTTGGTGAGACCACACCCAGAGTATTGTGCGCCGTTTTGGTCTCCTTACTTAAGAAAGGATATAGAGGGAGTGCAGCGAAGGTTTACCAGACCAATTCCTGGGATGACAGGATCGTCGTATGAGAGATTGGGCCAACTAGGCCTGAATTCACTGGAGTTTAGAAGAATGAGAGGAGATCTCATTGAAACATATAAAATTCTGACAGGGATGGGCAGACTGGATGCAGGGATGATATTTCCTCTGGCTGGGGTGGGGTGGGTCTAGAACAAGGGGTCACAGTCTCAGGATACGGGGTAGACCATTTAGGACTGAATGCGGAGAAACTTCTTCACTCAGAGGGTGGTGAACCTATGGAATTCTCTACCACAGAAGGCTGTGGAGGCTAAGTCACTGAATATATTTAAGAAGGAGATAGATAGATTTCTAGATTCTAAAGGTGTCAAGGGGTATGGGGAGGCCGTGGGAGAACAGTGTTGAGATAGAGGATCAGCCATGATCATATTGAATGGCGGAGCAGGCTCGAAGGGCCGAATGACCTACTCCTGCTCCTATTTTCTATGTTTTCTATGATGCACTCTCAGAGCATTTTATGATTTGTAAGCAATTTTTACAGCCTACCCACATTGAAAGGGCACTTATAAACATGATCCAAATGGAGTTGGCACTCTGCGTCTGTGCACTAAAGGAAGAGAGAGCACATGTGTGAATATCTGTGCGCGTTTGCCCACACTCACGGTTCACGTCTGAACAATGGGAGGACGTAACCCCAGGTAAGGCTTCGAGAGGGAAAGGGGGTTAGAAAAGGAAGAAAATTTGCTTTACCTTCCGGGCCATAATGAGACCAGATGGTTTGTGAGAAACTTTGAAAACCACGCCTCCATTCCCTGCGCCCAGTTCCGATATCTTCTCAAAGTCGTCATCTTTCAACTCTCCAACCTTCTGTTTCTGGGTCAGAAACGCCTCCAGCCGTTTGCGCTGTTGTTCATCCAACTCGAGCTCCTCTAACTTTTTCTGCAAAGCTTCCAAGTTTGTCCTAAAATGTTGCAAGAAAAAAAGATAGCAAAACTTTAGAGAGAACATATTACGAATCGTCACCCCTCAGTGGGCGTCAGCGCCTGGTCTTTGGGGCAGATCCTCATCCCTAGCATTAATGTTGAAGGGGGAGATGGTGGTTAACGTCGCTGGAAATCCAGAGCTCCAGGCTAATGCTCTGGGGACACAAGTTCAAATCCCACCATGGCAGCTGGTGGAATTTAAATTAAATTAATAAATCTGGAATTGGAAGCTAATCTCAGTTAACGGTGACCATGAAACTATCATCGATTGTCCTAAAAACCCACCTGGTTCGCTAATGTCCTTTAGGGAAGGAAATCTGCCGTCCTTACCTGGTCTGGCCTACATGCGACTCCAGACCCACAGCAATGTGGTTGACTTTTAACTGCCCTCCGCAATGGCCTAGCAGCCACTCAGTTCAAGGGTAATTAGGGATGGGTAACAAATGCTGGCCTCACCAGCGACGCCCACATCCCATGAAAGAATAAATAATGAAGCTCTGACTTGTGCATCATGCAAGGTCAGAGGATTGATCAATGGTAAAGTTGTCCGTGCCACCTGACTACATCCAGACATGGCTTTGTGCTGAAGAGACAATTATATAATCCTATCTGAAAACAAAAAATACCTTTTTTTATATAAACCTCTGTTTGTCAGAGGTGAAGATTGGGCAAAATAGACAAGAGACAAGAGGGAATACAAGAGAGACATGCACAGAAAGATACAGAAATCAAGAGAGATAGAGGAAATATAGAGAGATATATAGATAGGTTAGGGTGGGTAAATAGATTAATAGACTGATCAATAGCTATCAAACTCAGTCCAGTTGAGTGAGTTATGGGATGATGCTATCTCCAACAGAAATAGTCAAACTCCCATCCCTCTCTATCAGTGTTAATTGACCCTTCCTGTTCCTCAGCTATTATTCTTAACTGAATTCCCAAGAAAGCACATCCACGTATATAATAACAGAGCCATTATTTCGGAATAACATCAGTGAAACTCAGACACAGGGAAACATGGACACAGGGAGACAGCTCACTCCCAAACTCCAATTCTGTATTTACCCTCTGCAGCTAATTTCTCCACCTGCTGCTTCTGTCCAATCCGCAGGGATCCTGATCAATAATGGTTACATCAAGAGACTAAACTGATCAATTATCCAAAGCAACAGGGTGCAAATTGAACTGAAGTCTCCGATCTGATGCCAGTGTTGGCCAGGTCACACCAGGGTGACTGCAGGTCTGAGTTTTATTTGTTGCCTCTCCCTTGGAAGTCATGCCTCACCTTCTCACAGACTGGATTGTGAGAATTGCGAGTTCAAATCCAGGTCCAGCCACTGGAACAACTGCCCAGTGAACTAAAAATCCTGAGGCCTCCTTAACTGGTTAAAGCCAGATGATGGGTCAAGGTCCAAAATGCAGCTTTGCACTAAGTGTGAAACGAGGAAGAGAAAAATAAAGTTTAAGATGATTGTCAAAAAACCTGGTTTGGGGTTGGGGGGAGAGAGAGAGGGAGAGAGAGGAGAAGATGAAGTTTTTTTAAAAATACAGCATGTTGTTATGATGATGATCTGGAACTGCCTGTTCAAAAGAATATTCAATAGGAACTTTCAAAAGGAAATTGGATAAATACTTAAAGAGTGAATAATGGCAGGGCTACAGGAAAAGAGCAGGGGAATGGAACTAATTACATAACTTGGAGCCATTACAGGTAATGATGGGCTCCTTCTGTGCTTTAAGATTTCGTGATAAAGAAAGAAGAAAGAATTTATATTTCTAAAGCGCTTTTCACAACATCAGGGCTTTAGAGCCAATGAAGTACTTTCGGCAGTCACTGTCATAATGTAGGAAATGCAGCAGCCAATTTACACAGAAAAAATGAAAAAGCTCAATGACATCAAGTTTGGGTTTTGAAAGTGGAATAAGATGATGAGCGAGGGAGGTAAGGAGTTTCAGTTGAGAGTCTGAGAAAGAATGAGTCAGGGCAGGTCAGAGTGGAAAGAGTCTCGATTCCGGCCCAGCGAAATCACAGGGAAAAGGAAGAGGATGTAGATGCTGAGTAGGAGCAGGAGAGGAGAGCTGCGGACAGCGCTGACCATCGCAGGATCAATAAACAGAGGGGCCAGAAAGCTTGCAACGAGAGAGAGGTCGGAAGATGGAGTGATCGAATATCTCATATTGAGTTTTCTCCTGTATCCTGTCCAGCTGTGCAACATCTGAGGACATAGCTCAGCAGCCACTACACTAAAATTTACAGGATATCTGGAGAGAGCAGTGGGCTGAGGGGGGGGAAATTTTAGGCCTTTGTTCACAAAAACTAGAGGTGGGGTTAGAGAAAGAGTTACAGTGTAGTGGGTGATTTCTCTGTTGGTCTCTGGCCCAATCCTGTCAGTTTTAAATTGGAGTTGCCAAGGATACAAGTATGCCAGCAGGATCCTTTAAATATGCATTCTGATGTTATTGGGACCCCTATTTTAACACTGGCCTGGGAAGTGGCTGGAGTTTCCCCACTTGAGGCAGCTCTCTAGGATAACGTTAAACACTCAGACCTCCCAGGTCAGAGATGCCAATCCAGTCGGACACAGTTTCACCATGTGACTGCCTGCCTCCTCCCACCAATTGGTCAATCAACATGTCCATCATCACAATGCCCCACCCTCCCAATCAATTGGAAAGTGAGAAGATCCTTGCCCAACATAAAAAGGCAGAGCAGATAACAGATAGAAAAAATGGTCCCAGTGTTGTCAACAGCAGATTATTTATCGAGAGTTGATGTCTACACTGTTTTGCAATGTTTCTGTAAACTTAATGAAGTCTAATAAATAGCTGAAAATAAAAAAATTAACCAACTGGATGCTTCTTATCTCAGTCAAACAGCCTCTTTCCATCACCATCTCCAATACAAACAAAATTATTCAATAAAATTGAAAAGATACCCACACCATCTATTTTTAATGTACCCAGTGATTTTCTTGCTGAGTTTTTGCTGGCAGCAAGGTCCTGGAGATTAAACTTCAATTCCTGGAGGCTCCAGGGCAATCCTGGAGGGTTGGCAACCCCCACTCCTGTTGCCGTTCCAGATGAGCCAGTCATTTCCTCATCTGGAAATTCGATTCGGAGCTGTTCTGGGAATTATGAAATTGGTTTGAAACAAAAACAGAAAATGCTGGGAAAACTCAGCAGGTCTAGCAGCAACTGTGGAGAGAGAAATAGAGCGGACGTTTCAAGTCCGTATGACTCTTCTTCAGAGCTGAAGAGAAGCTGAAGTGATAAAGAAAGAAGAAAGAATTTGTATTTCTATAGCTGAAGTGATCACTTCTCTTCAGCTCTGAAGAAGAGTCATACGGACTTGAAACATTAACTCTGTTTCTCTCTCGACAGATGCTGCCAGACCTGCTGAGTTTTTCCAGCATTTGCTGTTTTTGTTTTAGATTTCCAGCATCCACAATGTTTTGCATTTATCTATAGGAACTTGGTTTGCTCCTCAATCTGAGAGTGACAATCCCTTATTAATTTCAGAGCTGCACCATTAAATTTTATGAGTTAAAAATAGCGTTTTGCTGAATATTAATGTTGATCTAAAACAAAGTCTTTCATTTTCCTGGTTATTATTTTGATGTAACTCGTTGCTTCTAACAATCAGGTCCTGCATATTTTGACACTATCGAGGCATCTGATTGAAGAGCCAGATATTTATGGAGAGTATGCGGGTGAGAGAGACAGACTTCTCTTTTCACACTGTCAGTCACCAAGGCAGCTCAGACGTGCTGTGAATTTTTACTAACAGCTGATCTCACTTCATGTCACAGGTGTGAAATGAAAGCAAGTTGTTGCTGTTGCTATTGGAGGACAGCGCGGAGCTCCCAGATAAGACCGTTCACCTGTACCGAGCATCCCAGGGCCACTGGGATAGTGAACAGGAGAATCCTGGTTGAGTGCTTCCCACTTCCCAGTCAAAGGAAATTGATACAAACCGAGGCCCTGCAGCCACTATCTGAGCTGGGGTCAACAAACTAGCCTTTGCCTCTTTACAACCATGAAATAACAATTTATAAATATTCTGGCTGCTGTAGGCAAGGCAACATTGTGCACTGCCTGTGGATAAGGTTTCTCAAGTACTCCCTTGTTGGTGTGGTGGTTAAACTGATGGTGTGATGTGGTATTGAACCAAACAGAAGAGAATGTCACAGGTTCACTCCCCCGTGCGCGCTCAGCTGGCTGATTGGGCTTTGCTGTGAAGCTGGGCACAAGAACAACTTGCATTCATGTAACCACTTTAATGTAGTAAATCTTTGTAATTCTTCCTGGTGTCTTGGGCTCAATATGTATTCCTCAACCAACATCACTAAAAACAGATTTATCACATTGCTGTTTGTGGGAGCTTGCTGTACACAAATTGGCTGCCAAGTTTCCTACATCCCAACAGTGATTGCACTTCAAACATACTTCACTGGCTGTAAAGCGCTTTTGGATAGTCTAAGCTCATGAAAGGAGCTATAGAAATGCAAGTTTTTACTTAATTAGGAAGGGTAGCTGAAAGTTTGGTCAAAGAGGTAGAATTTAAGGTGTGTGTGAAAAGGAGCAGGGAGAGATCGGTACAGAAAGGTTTGGGGAGGAAATTCCAGACTTTAGGTCCCAGGCAATTGAAGACACAGCTGCCTTCATTTAATTTAATTTAATCTGACTCTGCACCAACAATATTTAGGGCTGGAGGCTATTGTTGGCAATAAGAATATCAGAAATAGGAGCATGAGTCAGCCTTTCTGCCCCTCGAACCTGCTTCACCGTTCAACAGGATGATGCTGATCTTCTACCTCAACTCCACCTTCCCAACATTCCCCATATCCCTCTGACCTCTGATTTGAAAATTCTCAATGTTTATTTTCTTCTTTATTCTTTCATGGGTGCGCCTGGCAAGGCCAACATTTGTTGCTCATCACTAATTACCCTTGAACTGAGTGGCTCGCTGGGCCATTTCAAAGGGCAGCTAAGGGTCAACCGCATTGTTGTGGGTCTAGAGTCAAATGTAGGCTAAAGTACATTAGTTTTTACAACAACAGCTGTCATGGTCACCATCACCAATACTAACTTTATGCTCCAGGTTGATTAATTGAATTCAAATTCTACCAGGTGCCGTGGTGGTGAACCTGTGTCACCAAAGCATTAGCCTGGGCTGCTGGGTTACTAATCCAGTGACATTACCACTATGCCACCCATCGCCCCCGATGCAGAATCTTCTCATTTGCCATTTTGTGCTCTGCTATTTTAACAGGGTTAACTCATCAACTTTAACTAATTTAACACCTTTGATACAATAACAGACAAATCAATGGCATAGTTTGCCCACTGGTACCACCAATGTTAAGCTCTAGGGAACTGCAAGTGGCAGTATTTCTGATAGAATCAATTGCAAGTAATCGTATCACAAGATTTTCACTGCAAACCTTTATGATGAAATCATTTTTAAAGCCAAATCCATTTGTTATTTTGCAAGTGGTATTGAACAGCCAGAGGACAGGGAATGACTCAGGAATTCTGGAGGTCATTTCTGCGACCTTAATGCAATAAGAGGAGAGAGAGTTTGTCAACGTCGTGTCACAGAGGAAGTGGCTCATTTATTTCTCTGCACTCCCATGACTCAGAGACATGTCACTCACTCTGGTTAGGTTACATCATCATACTTTCTATTGCCAATTTTTCTTCCTTTCTCCCCTGAAGGCACTAACACTCACTGGGGTATGGGTCCCCCACACACGCTGCCTCTCACCAGGGTATGGGTCCCACAGGCAGTGACTCTCACTAGGGTATGGGTCCCCCACACACAGTGACTCTCACCAGGGTATGGGTCCCCCACACACACTGACTCTCACCAGGGTATGGGTGCCCCACACACGCTGACTCTCAACTGGGGTATGGGTCCCCCACGCAGTGACTCTCAGCAGTTCCAGTCTGTTGAAGAGTCATACGGACTCGAAACGTTAACTGTGTTCCTCTCTGCAGATGCTGTCAGACCTGCTGAGTTTTTGCAGGTATTTTTATTTTTGTTTTGTGATGCTAAATCAAGTTTTCTCCCTCTACTCAAATTACAAGTCTGTATTTCTCTCTCCTCATTTAAGGTGCTTCCTAAAATCTGCCTCTTTAATCAAGCTTTAGTCCGAATGTGATTTTATGTGGCTTGGTGTCAAATTCTGTTTGATAGACACCTTGTGAAATGCCTTTGGATGTTTAATATGTTAAAAGGTACTGTATAATTGCAAATAGTTGTTGTTGCTGTTGTTGTCCTGTGATGAAATCAGGTTGGACAGGGACATAGGAACAGGAGTAGGCAATTCAGCCCATCGAGCCTGCTCTGCCATTCAATTACATCATGGCTGATCACCTACCTCAATGCCACTTTCCCACACTATCTTATCCCTTGATGTCATTAGTTTCCAGGAAATCTATCGATTTCTCTCTTGAACATGCTCAATGATTGAGCTTCCACAGCCCTCAGGGGTAGAGAATTCCAAAGATTCACAAACCTCAGTGAAGAAATTCCTCCTCATCTTAGTCTTAAATGGCCTGCCCCTTATTCTGAGACTGTGTCCCTGGTTCTAGACTCACCAGGCAAGGGAAACATCCTATCCACATCTACCCTGTCATGCCCTGTAAGAATTCTGTAAATTTCAATGAGATCACCTCTCCTTCTTTGAAACTCTAGAGAATACAGGCCCAGTTTCCTCAATCTCTCCATATAAAACAATCCCGACACCCCAGGGATTAATCTGGTAGACCCCCGTTGCACTGCCTCTATGGCAAGTATATCCTTCCCTAGATAAGGAGACCAAAACTGTAAACAATACTCCAGGTGCAGTCTCACCAAGGATCTACAGACTGGACCCTGAAAATAATCGCAATTTCCTAATGGGGCTCAACCTCCAGAATGTACAGTGTTAAACTACTGATGTCACACTGGAATACCTAGAAAGTACTTGCATTTCTATAGTGCCTTTCATAATCTTGAGACATCCCAAAGGGAGTATAGCCAATGAGCTACCTTTGAAGTGTAGTCACTGTTGTTATGCAGGAAATGCAGCAGCCGATTTGTGCACAGCAAGATCCAACAACAGCAATGAGATGATTTGTTCGAGGGGTGCTGGTTGTGGGATAAATCTCGGTCACGTCACTGGAGATAACCCTCCTGCTCTTCTTCAAAAAGCCATGGGTTCTTTTATGCCCAGCTAAGAAGGTTGAAGAGGCCTCAGTTTAACATTTCATCAAAACACAGCACCTCTAACACTCCCTCAGTACTGCGCTGGAGTGTCAGCCTGGATTTTGTATTCAAGTCTCTGGATTGGGGCTTGAACCACAACCTTCTGTCTCAGGGGCGAGAGGTGCTACCAACTGAACCACAGTTGACACCCAGAAAATGATGTTTAGGCAGTGGAGTTGAGATGTGTTGTTGGCAGAAAGTCAGATCCTTTACTTCACTTCCTATTGGGCTGATCCACCAGTTTCTGGATACTGGGTGTCCAAAACTGGACAAGCCCTTTCCCCAGTCCCAACATGTTACTGAGCACAAGATTCACGCAACAGACAGCTGGTGTAAAATAATTATGCAACCCTGGGATTTAGTCAACAGTTATACACCATGGCATTCACATGAATTCCTCAGCTTACAGTGTGGCAATCACAGCCAAGAGTTTGTGGACAGCAGCCAGAACAGAATCTTCACACAACAGGCACAGTACTTCAGAAACATTGATTGCATTAAACACTGACATTTCTAACTGGTGAGAACGACTATGTACATGTGGAGTCTGCTATAGGCACTGGACAGTATTGATTCTCACAAGAAAAGTTTGCTCACTAACAAGGGGACGGAGAGCAGTCTGCAGGAAGCTCACACACACACACCTGGCACCACTCCACACCCATTCTTTACCCACCCTTTAACCTCCTTCCCATCACGGGTTCTCTCCCAAGTGAGTGCACGCTCCTCTCGGTTTGACCACACTCATCCAGAGCTGATCACTCTGTTCATCTCCATTGCCAAGCCAGAAATCTCTCCGACATTTACTGGCTGATGGGTGAACCCGACAATGCTGACAGGGGTGTTGGCCATGGCTCTGCGAGTGACACTTGCACTTCTGAGCCAGAAACTTGACAGTTCAAGGCCCCATTCAGAGACCTGAACACAAAATCCAGCCTGGCACTCGCAACGCAGTACTAAGGGAGTGCTGCACTGTCTGAGGTGCTGTCTTTTGGATGTGGAGTGGTGTTCTGGGGCCTGTGGGATTGAGTCCAAGTGAGACACAGAACCTTCAGGACAGAGAAAACAAACTGCAAAATAAAACAGTTGCCAATGAGTACGTGTTTACTGGCATTGAAACTACATTGCATCCACATTAAAGAATTCAAATTATGAAATAACTAAATGCCAACGTCATCTACAGATGGGAGAAACCACAAGGCAAGACTCAAATGGTTTTTAAATCTCAGCTGAACCCCGAGACTAGATTATTGCCTGAACAGCAAGGGACTCTGTTTTCAGTAAGGTCTCTCCTGTAGACTTCCCAACCCTCGCATTATCCTCCCAAAACACTCCAGCTGGCCCCGCTCTCTCTCTCCAGCTTCAAAAGCCCCCTTAATATCTACCTCTTCGCCTGTGCTTCCCTAAACCTTCTTCCTACTGCTGCTTAAATCCAACTCCTCCCAATCCCCCTTGGGACACTTTCTCTGTAAAATGCACTAAAATAACAGCATCATCATTGATTTGTCCTCTTTTGGGGTGGAGAATTGTACAGCTGGGTCTGCCCGTCACTGCTGCAATTACATCAGTGGCTCAAATTTTAAGTATTTGTTATTATAACTTCTCATTGTCAGTGAATTCTGTGATGATCCTGTATTTATTTACAATTATGCTATCTATTAATTTTGGACTGCGCAGCCACACATGGGTTGGGTGTTTCACATTTTTTACATTCCTCAGACTGGATGTGGATTGCCTTGAGGGGATAGAAGGTCTGTGACTATACAGGAAGGATGGCTGTGGGAAGTAGAGTGGATGAAAGATTGTCAGTAAGAACAATAAAGAGTCATCCACTGACAGCCATTACAGACACAGACAAGGCAACACTCTTCAATCCAGCCAAAGCCACAGGGCAGTCTATTTGACTGGGACTTCCACTGTTGACCCACTTAGGACCGTAACACAAAAGAGACTGAAAAATTCCTTTTCACTGAGCTACATGCTAAAAAAAACAGGCATAGTCTCTAGCCTATAAGTCACTCAGTATTCAAGGGGAAGGTAATTCTATTTGTAAATACCAAGAGGTTTGTCTACAGTCCTCACCACTCTCAACATCCATACTCATTAAAGGTAGCCAGCCATCTGTAAACAGCTAAATGGCATTAACCATTTCCACTGAAGTCAATTACAGAGGAGCCGCCTATAACACAAAGTGCTCCAGATATTTCAGACAGTTCAATAAACTTTTTCCACCTTGCTTAAAAAGAATTTTCATTTACATAGCACCTTCCATCAGCTCAGGAAAGTGCTTTACAGCCAATGAAGTACCTTTAAAGATATTTCACCTCTCTTCTATTTTTACTTAGTTCTGTTGAAGGGTCATTCGGACTCGAAACGTTAACTGTGTTCCTCTCCGCAGATACTGCCAGACCTGCTGAGTTTTTCCAGGTATTTTTGTTTTTGTTTTAAAAGTGTAGTCACTGCTTTAATGCGGGAAACTTGGCAGCCAAGTTGTGCACAGGAAGCTCCCACAAACTGCAATGTGATAATTCAGGGTTTTCTTTAGACGTTGGTTCAGGGTTAAATATTAACAAGGATACCAAGGAGAACAACCCTGCTGTTCTTTGAATCTTTTACATCCAACTTTGAGGGTAGATAGGCCTCTGTTTAACATCTTGCCTGAAAGAGGGTACGTCCAACATTGCAGCACTCCCTCAGTACTGCATCGGGGGTGTCAGCCTACAGTTATTGCTCAAGTCCCTGGAGTAGGACTTGAGCCCATAATCTCCTGTCAAAAGCATTAGCATGACCCACTGAACCATTGCTTCAATAAGATGAACCATTTGCGGACTCAAGAGCTGCCATGTCTGAGTGGTCTTCTGATCTTTCCTTCCTGACAGTGGGAGTCATAATTACAAGTGCTGAAGGTTGGGAGGAGCTCCTCTGACATTGGGAAATGCTACTAAAGCAGAGAAACCGATTTAGGTAGGTTGAAAAAATACAAAAATAATTGAATAAATTAGCAATTTAATTTGTCTTTTGCATTCTCTCTCAAATGGAATATCATAGCTTTTTCCTGCTCATCTGTGGGTAAATGTTCCATTTCTCATTGTGTAAAATCTTTCATGTGTAGAATGATTTGCTGGAACCCTATGAGTTGGATTTCGATGACTGCTTCTGCCTATTAACATAACTAACAGGATGGCACACAAAAAAGAGAAATACATTAAATATTCCTTTGCATTGTCTGCCAAATACAGATCTGAATAATTTTCACACGCAATTTGTTAACAGGCTGCATTGAATTCATTTAGATTTGCTATGCTAAGTTGCAATTAACAGACTTGTCCATTCTGAGTGTTGGGAGGGCCAGGGTGTCGGCCACAAGTGGCTTTCGTGTCTAGGGTGCAGCCAACCATCCTTTAGGAATTTGTTTTCACTAAATGGAGCTGGGCCTCAGTGTTTTGCTGAATTGGAAATATCTCATGCAGTCAGGTTTCAAGCAGGTAGAATTCCCACAAAACAGGTTGTTCGAGCTGTGTGTCCTACATTACAACAGTACTTTAGCGGCTGTAAAACACTTTTGAGACGTCCAAAGGTGATGAAAGGTGCTACATAAATGCAAGTCTTTCATTCTACGTTGCTACAACTTCACTATTTTAACAGGGGAGCTATATTCCTGCTTCAGTGGATATTACATGCGATGGATTAACACAGGGGCCTTGTAGAATTAGAGGCATAGTGTAAATAAGCAGGTATGTTAGAGCTACGGTTGCCAACTTTAGTTCGGCATATTCCTGAATGTTTTTAAACACATGGTCCCCCACCTCCAGCCATCTTCTCCTGTCAAACAGACCTCCCCTGCAACTCCCCCCATTTCCAACAACTAATAAATAGTGTTCTAGAAAATCACAGAATTGTTATGGTGCAGAAGGAGGCTATTTGGCCCATCATGTCTGCACCGTCTCTCTGAGAATTTTAACTTAGTACCGATCTCCTGCCTTTTCCCCGTAACCTTGAACATTGTTTCCATTTAGATAATCATCCAATGCCCTCTTGAATGCCTCAAATAAACCTGCCTCCACCACACTTCCAGGCAGTGCATTCCAAACCCTAACTACTCGCTGTGTGAAAAAGTTTTTTCTCACCTTGCATTTGCTTCTTTTGCAAAACACTTTAAAATTGTGCCCTCTGGTTCTCGATCCGTTTATGAGCAGGAACAGTTTCTCCCTATCTACTCTGTCCTGACCCCTCATGATTTTGAAAACTTCTATCAAGTCTCCTCTCAGCCTTCTCCACCCCAAGGAAAACAGTCCCAACTTCTCCAATCTTTCCTCGTGACTGAAGTGTCTCATCCCTGGAATCATTCTTGTAAACCTCTTCTGCACTGTCTCCAATGCGTTCACATCCTTCCTATAGTGTGACACCCAGAACTGTACACAATGCTCCAATTGAGGTCTAACCAGTGTCTTATATAAGTTCATCATAACCTCCCTGCTCTTGTACTCTACGCCCCTATTAATGAAGCCTAGAATATTGTATGCTGTAGAAACAGTTCTCTCTATCTGTCCTGCCTCCTTTAATGACCCATGTACATATACACCCAGGTCTCTCTGCTCCTGCACACCCTTTAGAATAGTATCATTTATTTTATACTGTCTCTCCATGTTCTTTGTACCAAAGAATTAATTAAAACACATTATTTTTTCATGCCTCTATGATGTTTCTCTTAGCTTGCACATAGGCATGTCCAGGAGATTCATCTAAAATTCCTGGAGACTCCAGAGCAATCCTGAAGGTTGGCAACCCAGTTAAAGCATAGCATATTGTGGTACGATTTATTATTAATGCATTCTGTGACCATTCTAGTGCCTATTTCCTCATGGATGTTCATGCACATTTATGTTTTAATGGATTGAGGGAGGAGCGAAAGGTGAGGCAAGGTGCAGAGAGGACCAGGAAAGTTCTTAATAGTTCAGTGTCTGGAACCAAAGACTTAATTATTCCAAGGTTTATTCTATTCTTAAGGAGCAAAATAGTTTAGCAACTGGTGGTAAGATTAAAATATATAAAAACAAAAATAAAATATATAATTGAATAAAATAATTAAATAGTTAATTAAAACACATTAAGGATATCAGGACAGGTGGTGTGTCACTGCTGCAGCATGTGGGCGCCCCTGAATGCCAGTTTGATCCAGGGCAAACATGTCTCCAGTAAGGGTTTATGAGCCGGAGGCTGAATTACAGACACTGCGATGCATCAGGGAGGGGGAAAGTTACCTAGATTCTTTGTACCAAGAGGCAGTCAAAACTCTTAGCACAGGGTCTTCTGATTTGGTCAGTGGTCAGGGACAGGAAAGTGTGACTGAGTGAGACAGGTAAGGGGACTCAGAGATCAGGAGTGTGAGCCTCTGCGATTGTCCAACAGGTTTGAGGTTTTCTCAGCTTGTTTGGATGAGAATCCGGGCTGCAGGGTGGATGAGCCAACTGGCCATGGCACCATGGTGCAAAGAAGCCATTCAAGTAGGGGGAGCAAAAAGGAATGTAGTGGTAGTAGGGGACAGTGTAGTCAGAGGGATCAACACCGTTCTCTACAGCAAAGAGCGTGAGCCCGGATGGCTGTGTTGCCTGCCCAGTGCCAGGGTGCGGGACTTATATTCGGGGTTGGAGAGGAACTTGCAATGGGAGGTGGAGTACCCAGTCGTCGTGGTCCAGGTAGGTACCAATGACATAGGCAGGACAAAGAAGGAGGCTCTGCATAGTCAGTATGAGGACCTACGCACCAAATTAAGAAGCAGAACCTCAAAGGTCATAATCTCTGGATTATTACCTGAGCCGCTTGCAAATTGTCTTAGGACAAATCAGATTAGGGAGATGAATACGTGGCTCAAAGGCTAGTGTGGAAGATGTGGGTTCTAGTTCATGGGGCACTGACACCAGTATTGGGGAACGTGGGATCTGTACCGTTGGGACGGTCTATACCTGAACCGTGCTGGGACCGGTGTTCTTGCAAGCTGCCTAACTAGAGAAGTAGAGGGGGTTTTAAACTAAATAGTGGGGGCAAGGGTGCAAACTTGGGAAGATGTGATAAACCAAAGAGTAGAGACGAGGCAAAAGAGAAAGGTATTATTATGTGAAATTATGGAAATGAAAAACAGATGGTGACTGGAAGGGATAGAGAGTACCCAAATCTAATAGTAAATCAACAGATGAAAAAGAATAAAAGGATAAAACTAAAAGCTCTATATCTGAATGCATGTAGCATTCGAAACAAAATAGATAAACTGGGAGCAAACATAGAAATAAATCATTCTGATTTGATAGCCATTTCGGAGGCATGGCTGCAGGGACCTTAATATTAAAGGGTACGGGACATTTAGGAAGGACAGGTGGAGGGGTTGCTCTGTTAGTTAATGGTGGTATTGGTACAATAGAGAGGGATGACCTAAGTTCAGGAAACCAGGATGTGGAAACGGTTTGGGCAGAGATGAGAAATGGTAAAGCCAAGAAGTCACTTGTGGGAGTTGTCTACAGGCCCCCCAACAGGATTGAGTGAGCATAAAGGAAGAAATAATTGGAGCTCGTCAGAAAGTCCCAGTGATAATCATGGGAGATTTTAATTTACATATAGACTGGAAAAGTCGGATGGGCAAAGGTAATCTAGATGAGTCAACTGATTTCAGGATAGTTTCTTGGAACAGCATGTTCAGGAGCCATCCTGAGAGCAGGCTATACTAGACCTGGGATTGTGCAATGAGATCGGAGTAATTAATGATCTCAAGAGCGAAGGTGCCCCTAGGTAGCAGCAACCATAATATGACTGAATTTCACATTCAATTTGAGGAAGGGAGGAATGGGTCTGAGGCTAAGTTTTTAAACTTAAGTAAGGACAATTATGAGGGCATGAAAGCTGAGCTGGTGAAAGTGAATTGGCAAATTAGATTAAGGGATAGGTCGAGATGCAGTGGCTAATATTTAAGGGGATATTTCTGGATGCATAGGATAGATACATTCCAACGAGTAAGAAAAAGTCCCAAGGGACGGACACACCCTCCGTGGTTAACTAGAAAGATTAAAGATAGTATCAAACTTAAAAGAAAAGACATATAATTGTGCAAAGATAGGTGGAAGGCCAGAAGATTGGACAGAATACAAGGAACGGCAAAGAATGACTAAAAGACTAATAAGGAGGGAAAAATTAGCGTATGAGAGAAAGCTAGTCAGAATTATAAAAACAGATAGTAAGAGTTTTTATACATATTTAAAAAGGAAAAGAGAGTTAACAAAGTGAGCGTTGATCCTATAGGAAGTGAGTCTGCAGAATTGATAATGGAAAACAAGGAGATGGCAGATGAATTGAACAGGTATTTTGCATCAGTTTTCACTATAGAGGATACAAGTAACATCCAAGAAGCAGCTATAAACCAGGAAATGGAAGTGGGGAAGGAAGTCAGGAAAATTACAATCACCAGGGAAGTGGTACTGAGTAAATTGTTGGAGCTGTGGGCTGACAAGAGCCCGGGTCCTGATGGACTTCATCCTAGGGTCTTAAAAGAAGTGAGATAAATGAGATAGTTGATGCATTGGTTTTAAGATTTCAAAACTCCCTAGATTCAGGAAAGGTCCCATTAGATTGGAAGATAGCAAATGTAACTATTATTCAAAAATGGAAGGAAACAGTAAGCGGGAAACTACAGACCAGTCAACTTAACATCTGTTGTAGGGGAAATGCTGGAAGCTATTATTAAAGATGTTATAGCGGGCACTTGAATGAGCTCAAGGTAATAAGGGGTTGCCCATTTAAAACTGAGATGAGGTGAGACTCAGAGTTGTGAGTCTTTGGAACTCCCTTCCTGAAAAGGTGGTGGAAGCAGAGTCTTTGAATATTTTTTAAGGCAGAGGTGGATAGATTCTTGGTAAGCAAGGGGGTGATAGGTTATCGGGGGTAGGTGGGATCCAGATTTCAGGTTACAATCAGATCAGCCACGATCTTATTAAATGGCGGTGCAAGTTCGAGGGGCTGAATGGCCTACTACTGATCCTTGTTCATATGTATGAATGTTCTTAATCCAGCTCTCGGCACTACATTGGTTACATTTGAAGATTGTGTGAAGTTTGGAATTTTTTAAAGCTTTTTTACTTCATTATCAAAGTTACAAAGTTTGTGCCTCTGCTAATGCATATCAACACCATCCTGTATGGAAAATATTTTATTGGCTGATATTCCAACACACTGTGCCACAGTGTAATTGGGAGCAGGTCTCACTCTCGATTCCATAAGGCAAGGTGCTGCTTTCATTAGTTAGGTTCCGAGTTAAGGCCAAAGTCTCAAAGCTCAATATCTAATCTTGAAGTAATAACAACAATAACTTTATATAGAAACTTTGAGATCAGTAAAACTTTCCAAGGCACATTCACAGGAGAATTTTGAGACAAAATTTGACACCGGGCCATGTATGGAGACATTAGGACAGGTGACTAAAAGTTTGGTCAAAGAGTCATAGAGGGCTACAGTACAGAAAAAGGCCCTTCAGCCCATCGAGTCTGCGCCGATCAAACAAGTACCTAACTATTCTAATCCTATTTTCCAGCACTAGGCCCCTAACCTTGTATGCCATGGCATCATAATTGCACATCCAAATACTTCTTAAATGTTATGAGGGTTTCTGCCTCTACCACCCTTTCAGGCAGTGAGTTCCAGATTCCCACCACCCTCTGGGTGAAAAAATTCTTCCTCACATTCCCTCTAAACCTCCTGCCTCTTACCTTAAACCTATGCGCCCTGGTTATTGATCCCTCCACCAAGGGGAAAAGTTCCTTCCTGTCTACCCTATCTATGCCCCTCATAATTTTATACACCTCAATCATGTCCCCCCTCAATCTCCTCTGCTCCAGGGAAGATAACTCCAGTCTATCCAATCTCTCCTCATAACTAAAACTCTCCAGCCCAGGCAACATTTTGGTAAATCTCCTCTGCACTCTCTCTAGTGCAATCACATCCTTCCTATAATGCGGATTCCAGAACTGCACGCAGTACTCTAGCTGTGGCCTAACCAGCGTTTTATACAGTTCCAGCATAACCTCCCTGCTCTTATATTCTATGCCTTGGCTAATAAAGGCAAGTATCCCATATGCCTTGTTAACCACCTTATCTACCTGTCCCGCTACTTTAAGGGACCGGTGGACGTGCACACCAAGATCCCTCTGATCTTCGGTACTTCCCAGGGTCCTACCATTCATCGTGCATTCCCGTGCCTTGTTTGTCCTGCCCAAGTGCATCACCTCACGCTTATCTGGATTAAATTCCATTTGCCACTGAGGTAGCTTTTAAGAGGCATCTTAAAGGAGGAAAGAGATAAAGTAGTCTAGGGAGAGAATTCCAGTGCGGAGGACCCGGGTAGTTGAAGCCACCAATGACGATACCTCTGGCAGTACAGCACGCTCTCAGTAGCCTGGGCCTCTGGATTATTAATACACTGTACGTCCAATTTGTGGTATTGACTCCTGACTTTGTTGCCGGTGACTTATCAAGGTCAGATACACCTCATTCCTCACGGCGTCTCATTACCAGATCAGACGGCTTTCTATTGTCACGAGAATATTAATCACCCATCATCTATATCCCTGATAAAGTCTGCATTATCTGCTTGTTCACCATCTCATTCATTGTGTTGAAGTGCCCATGGGACATGCTCATTATATCACATCCTGGCACTTGGCACTTTAAACACAATGACACATAGCTGAGTGGCTCTGACTTTGGGTGACTAGGTGCACCAGTCAGGTCAATAACGGTGAAAATCCTTGATGCAGCATCTGGTAAATGGATTTGAGACAAATAAAGGATGCAAACCTCCATGTCTAATCACTAAAAATGGATTGCATCAGCTTGTATGAGCACATTCGTCATCAAACACTATGTGCACTGGGTGACGATCCATTCGCATCTGGTATCAATTCCTGTACATGTACAAGACACACAGGGGAAAAGTGCCTGATACCGCGTGGCTTGTGACAGTTTGCCTTATGCGCACACTGGAAGGTTAATGACCCTCCTCGCATGGCAGCTCATCACCGAGGACAGAATAGTCTGTTTTGCTTATGCAGAGGTCAGTGTTAGTCTCAGAGATGTACCCACATTTAAAAACACTACACAGACAGAACAAGGGCTATCATCTACAGTTCCACACAAAAATACCAGTGACCTCAATGGCAGCTAGCGTACTGAGTCTGCAGGAGTCACAGCCTCTGACCATGTCTGCATCACAATCACTTCAGTCCAATGACTGGATCTTGGACAGACTTGGGATCAAACTTGGGTCTTTACCTGTCTGTCTTCCTTGCCTTCTTAAGACGCTCCCTAAAACCTATCTTTCAAATCAAACTTTGGTCATCTCTCTTAAAATGCCCAAATGTGAGTCAGTGTGTAATTCTGTTTGATGGCACTCCTGTGAGGCAGCTTGGGACATTTTACTGTGTTAAAGGTGCTATATAAATGTAAGTTTTTAGTGTTGACTGAAATACTCGATGCACAAATTCAGTTTTCACAAGAGCTACACATGCCACATTATCATTATTTTAATCAGAGAAAGACTTGGGTCAACTAAACAATTCATTCCACAAATCCTAAAATCTAAATATTGTTACATATAGTGGAGAGAAAAAAAAAAATCAGAAAATAATTCCAAAATACTGAATGTATTATATAATATGAGGATACTGGAGTCGGTTGTCATGACGCTGTCAGGTATCATAGAATTGGAGTTACCATGGAGACTGTGAAGAGTTGCTCTTAACAAAAACTCTTTGTAAATTATTCAAAATATTCATCTCACCTTTTTTTTTCGAAAACAAATCAAAAGCATTATCAAAAAAATAAAGCGGAAAATAATTTTCCATGCTGAGTGAGGAGCTGGGGCTGGAATTGTTTCTAATTTACGCACACGCCCACTGCCTGTTATCAAGGATTCATAGAAACATTAGGAACAGGAGGAGGCCATTCAGCCCCTCAAGTCTACTCTGCCATTCAATTAGATCATGGCTTACCTGTACCTCAATTCCATTTACCCACTCCTTGATGCTCTTACCCAACAAAAAGCTATCAATCTCAGCCTTGAAATCTCCAGCGCGCGCAGATTTTTGGTAGTGGAGGGGGGGAAAAAAAAGAGTTTCAGATTTCCAATACCTTTTGTGTAATAGTGTTTTCTGATTTTGCTTCTGAATGGCGATCTAGCTCTGATTTCCAGATTGTGCTGCCTTGTTCTGTCACCCACCAGAGGAAATAGTTTCTCTGTATTGACCCTGTCAAATCCTTTTATCATTTTAGTGATCTTGTTCTAAACCTAGGAAGTCTTGCAGTGCAGTGGGTGGTGTCTCTGCCTCTGAGCCAGAAGCTCTGGTTTCAAGTCCCACTCCAGGATTTGATGGGCAAGGAAGGTGCGTTCATAATGGTGGCCAAGCAGGTTGAGAATCAATTTGTAAATCTTTCCAACACAGAGTAAGAGTGGGAGAGATTTCTGGTCAGCCATCTGCAGGAGGCAACTTCAAGCTACTGCAGTACCTTGCCAAGCATAACCATGGACCGACACAGAAGATCGTGGCTGCCACACCCTTTCAAGGCATAATACCTGAAGAGAGAGGGAGATGTAAACCTGAAAGAATATGAGCCAAGTTTATGCAGCCAGGCCCCAGAATCTAACCTTTTTAGCCAGTGTATCATTTTGATGAATCTGTGCTGCACCCACTCCAAGGCCAATATTTATTTCGTAAATCAGTTGCGGAAGACATCATCTTTATCTCAGTCCACCTGTATTTAGATCCAGGTTCTAGAGTTGAAAGGGCATGATGATCCTCTGAACCATTCAGGAGTGTATTCCTAATTCGGTGGTCCATTCTGTGCTGGGGGGGTTCTACTTGAGGTAGTTTTGTAGTCAGTCTACACCTAATCAAGATACCACTATGGAAACTAATGTGCTTGTATAGCTTTTTTAAAAAAAAAAATAACTAAAGTGCCTTAACCCTACTCAGAACAGCAATCCCTTCCACACCAGGGTAACATTTACATTTCCCACTGCAACATTCCTTGTGGCATTTTTGTGAGATGTTGAAATTGAGAACAGAATTATCATCAGGTTTGTAAACGTGCAGCTACTGAGAAATTGGTTCAGGCTGCTTAAAGATACATTTTACTCAAGACCTTCACAGCAGGAAGAGCGCTGTAACT
This sequence comes from Cetorhinus maximus, assembly GCF_964194155.1. Classification (NCBI taxonomy): domain Eukaryota; kingdom Metazoa; phylum Chordata; class Chondrichthyes; order Lamniformes; family Cetorhinidae; genus Cetorhinus; species Cetorhinus maximus. Next base: position 13,390,521 of record NC_135904.1, read on the forward strand.
CAACTTTTGGAATGAATTGAAACCCTGTCTCTATTCCTCAGTGTATATATCTAGATACTGTGAACTGTCCTGGTCTCCTTATTATAAAAGGGATATAGACATTGGAGAAGATACAAAAAAGATTTACTAGAATGATACCAAAACTGAGAGGTTATCCCAATGAGAAAAGACTTAGGGCTCTTAGCTCTAGCAAAGTGAAGATGGAGGAGTGACTATTAAACAGTTTGATAGGGTAGATGTAGAGGTAGGCTCATATGATGCATAAACATCAGCATGGACCTGTTTCTGTGCTGCAAATACTTTCAACTTTGTACTCGTATGCCTTAACCTCACTGCTTACATTGGTCTCTACTGCAACTCCTAAATCTCCTGTTCTGAAGTTTCAGTTTAAACAGTACAGCTGATTTATTAACATGTTGCAATAAGGAATGATAGAACAGTTAGACCTGCTGAGTTTTTCCAGCATTTTCTGTTTTTGTTTCAGATTTCCAGCATCCACAGTATTTTGCTTTTACCTAAGGAATGACAGGGTTTGTGACTGCTCTTGTAAGTTCCCATTTGGATGAATTCCTGATCCTAGGTTGGATCATCAGACGAAGGCACTGAGTGGCATCTGAAACAGTTCCAATCTAAGTTTCAAGGGTGTAAATAGTGTAAGATTATTTTCAATGGTTGATGAATTAGTAACAAAAAGACATAAATTGAGGATTGCTACTAAAGTATAGAAGGCGAGCTTAAAATATTTTTTTCCGCCTAAAGATTGGAATGCATCACCAGAAGTATCCACAGAAGCCAAGCCAATCTCAACATTTAAGGGGGGAAATTAGATAACACATGTAAAAAAACGTTAAATAGTGTGAAGAATCACCAGGAATCTAGAACAACTGTTGTTCCAGGTTCAAGTCCCACGCCAGGGCTTGAGCACAAAATATCAAGGCTGACATTCCAGTGCAGTAATGAGGGTGTGCTGCAGTGTCAGAGATGCTGTCTTTTGGATGAGATGTTAAATTGAGGCCCCACCTTCCTGCTCGAGGGGATGTAAAAAGACCTTAAAGCACTATTTCAAAGAAGAGCAGGGAAATTATCTCTGATGTCCTAACCAACATTTATCTCTCAATCAACAAAAAGAAACATCTGGACATTTTCACATTACTGTTTGTGGGAGCTTTCTGTGTGAAAATTGGCTGCCATGTTTCCTGTACTGCAACAGTGGCTACACTTCAAAAGTAATTAATTGGCTCCTCAAGTCATCCTGTGATGATGAAAAGCGATATATAAATGCAAGTCTTTCTTTCTGTTCTTACTTTAGATAACTCTGACCTGGAACTAGCTCCAGATTAAAGGGCTAAAGCCTTCTATCATTCTGTTTCACCTCAGGGCAAGTAGGTGAAATGACTGGCATGTCACCTTGGGATTGTTCCGAACCTCAATTGTCCTCACGCACACTCTACAAATGAGTGGCTGAGGGATGACTGAGGCCTATTAACCCTTGGGATCAAGGACGGTTTATGGAGCGTATTAACATCAACTTTCATTTATTATAACGTATATTAACGTAGAAAAATCTCTCTTCATAGGAGCATCGTCAATTTAAAATTTGACATTGGAAAAAGGAAGAAGATATTGGGACAGGTGACCAAAACCTTGCTCAAAGAAATAAATTTTAAAAGGAGCATCTTAAAGGAGCAGAGTCAGAAACGTTTAAGGAAGCCATTTGAGAGCTTAGAACCCAGGCAGCTGAAGGCACAGCCACCAATGAAATAAATGGAGTGATTAAAATCAGGATGCCAGAATTGGAGGAACACAGAGATCACAGAGGGTTGTGGGACTTGAGGTGGTTACAAACATAGGGAGGGACATGGAGGGATTTGAAAAAGAGGATGAAGATGTTTAAAAGTGAGCTGTTTAAAAGAGGGAGAAGCCCTACAATAACATATCAAATATAAGTGGAATGCAAAATGATAATTGTCCACAAGAACATCAACACAAAAGGTCAAGGTGGTGATGGAAAGAGGCTACATTTGCTAATGAGATGTAAATGTCGTCATTCTGGTCTATACGGCTGGTGAGAAAAATGGGGAATAAGTCACTTTTAAGGCATCCTAGCAGCTCTCTCAGAGTGGAGAACCTGTAGCATGTTCACCTGTAGTTAGAGGGAGGAAATGAAATAAACAAAGCCGTTCACCAGCTTTAGTCACTGACTCTAATGTAACCATCAACAAAAAAGGTAAAACATTTGCATTGTTCAGAACATTTCAAAGGCCACCACAATGTATGGGAATATGATAACCACTGTTTTCTAGGCAAATGTGATGACCATTTGACTCCCTAACAATATCACACAAAGTGATATTGTTCTCATTGCGGCTAGTTCTATCAACTACCAACAGATTTACATTCACTTTGTAGCATTCTGTGTTAAGATGATCGGAACTGGAGGAGGAAAGTCAACGCTTCAAGCCTGTTCCACTACTCAACAAGTTCATAATTGATTTTTTAAAAATTTATTCACGGGATGTGAGCTTCACTGACTGGGCCAGTATTTATTGCCCATCCCTAATTGCCCTTGAGAAGGTGGTGGTGAGCTGCCTTCTTGAACCACTGCAGTCCATGTGGTGTAGATACACCCATAGTGTTGTTAGGGAGGGAGTTCCAGGGTTTTGACCCAGTGACAGTGAAAGAACGGCGATATATTTCCAAGTCAGGATGGTGAGTGACTTGGAAGGGAACTTCCAGGTGGTGGTATTCCCATCTATCTGCTGCCCTTGTTATTTTAGATGGTAGTGGTCGTGGGTTTGGAAGGTACTGTCTAAGGAGCCTGTTGAATTCCTGCAGTGCATCTTGTAGATGGTACACACTGCTGCCGCTGTGCATCGGTAGTGGAGGGAGTGAATGTTTGTGGGTGTGGTGCCAATCAAGCAGGCTGCTTTGTCCTGGACAGTGTCAAGCTCCTTGAGTGTTGTTGCAGCTGCACTCATCCAGGCAAGTGGGGAGTGTTCCATCACACTCCTGACTTGTGCCTTGTGGATGGTGGACAGGCTTTGGGGAGTCAGGAGCTGAGTTACTCACTGCAGGATTCCTAGCCTCTGACCTGCTCTTGTAGCCACGGTATTTATATGGCTAGTCCAGCTCAGTTTCTGGTCAATGGTAACCCCCAGGGTGTTAATAGTGGGGTATTCAGTGATGGTACTGCCATTGAATGTCAACGGGCGATGGTTGGATTCTCTCTTGTTGAAGATGGTCATTGCCTGGCACTTGTGTGGCATGAATGTTACTTGCCACTTGTTTGCCCAAGCCTGGGTATTGTCCAGGTCTTGCTGAATTTGGACATGGATTGCTTCAGTATCTGAGGAATCATGAATGGTGTTTAACATTGTGCTTAACATCAGCAAACATCCCCACTTCTGATCTTATGATGGAAGGAAGGTCATTGATGAAACAGATGAAGACAATTGGGCTGAGGACACTACCCTGAGGAACTCCTGCAGCGATGTCCTAGAGCTGAGATGCTTGACCTCCAACAACCACAACCATCTTCCTTTGTGCTAGGTATGACTCCAACTAGTGGAGAGTTTTCCCTTTGATTCCCATTGGCTCCAGTATTGCTGGGGCTCCTTGATGCCACACTCGGTCAAATACAGCCTTGATATCAAGGGCAGTCACTCTCACCTCACCAGGAGTTCAGCTCTTTGTCCATGTTTGGACCAAGGCTGTAATGAGGTCAGGAGCTGAGTGGTCCTTGTGGAATCCAAACTGGGCGTCAGTGAGCAGGTTATTGCTAAGCAAGTATCGCTTGATAGCACTGTTGATAACCCCTTCTATTATTTACTGATGATCGAGAGTAGACTGATGGGACAGTAATTGACCGGGTTGGATTTGTCCTGCTTTTTGTGTACAGGATATTGTACTGGGCAATTTTCCACATAGCTGAGTAGATGCCAGTGTTGTAGCTGTACTGGAACAACTTGGCTAGGGGTGCGGAAAGTTCTGCAGCACAAGTCTTCAGTACTATTGCCAGGATATTGTCAGGGCCCATAGCCTTTGCAGTATCCAGTGCCTTCAGCCATTTCTTGATATCACATGGAGTGAATCGAATTGGCTGAAGACTAGCATCTGTGATGCTAAGGACCTCTGGAGGAGGCCAAGATGGATCATCTACTCGGCACTTCTGAAGATTGTAGCAAATGCTTCAGCCTTATCTTTCGCACTGATGTGCTGGGGTCCCCCATCATTGAGGATGGGGATATTTGTGGAGCCTCCTCCTCCAGTGAGGTGTTTAATTGTCCACCACCATTCACGACTGGATGTGGCAGGACTGCAGAACTTAGATTTGATCCGTTGGTTGTGGGATTGCTTAGCTCAATGTATCACTTGCTGCTTATGCTGCTTGGCATGCAAGTAGTCCTGTGTTGTAGCTTCACCAGGTTGACACCTCATTTTTAGGTATGCCTGGTGTTGCTCCTGGCATGCCCTCCTGCACTCTTCATTGAACCAGGGTTGATCCCCTGGCTTGATGGTAATGCTAGAATGAGGGCTATGCCAGATCATGAGATTACAGATTGTGTTCAAGTACAATTCCACTACTGCTGATGGCCCACAGCGCCTCATGGATGCCCAGTCTTGAGATGCTAGGTCTGTTTGAAATCTATCCCATTTAGCATGGTGGTAGTGCCTCACAACACGATAGAGGGTATCCTCAATGTGAAGGCGGGACCTCGTCCCCATAACAACTGTGCAGTGGTTAGTTCTACTGATACCGTCATGGACAGATGCATCTGCGGCAGGCAGGTTGGTGAGGATGAGGTCAAGTATGTTTTTCCCTCTTGTTGGTTCCCTCACCACCTGCTACAGATCCAGTCTAGGAGCTACGTCCTTTAGGACTCATCCTGCTCGGTCAGTAGTGGTGCTACCAAGCCACTCTTGGTAATGGACACTGAAGTCCCCCACCCAGAGTACATTCTGCGCCCTTGCCACCCTCAGTGCTTCCAAGTGGTGTTCAACATGGAGGAGCACTGATTCATCAGCTGAAAGAGGGCAGTATGTGGTAACCAGCAGGAGGTTTATTGGCCCATGTTTGACCTGATGCCATGAGACTTCATAGGGTCTGGAGTCAATGTTGAGGACTCCTAGGGCAACTCTCCCCTGACTGTATACCACTGTGCCCCCATCTCTGCTGGGTCTGTTCTGCTGTGGAACAGGACATACCCAGGAATGGTGAAGGTGGTGCCTGGGACATGATCTGTCAGATACGATTCCGTGAGACAGCTCTCCTGATTTTGGCACTAGCCCTCAGATGTTAGTAAGGACGACTTTGCAGGGTCGACAGGGCTGAGTTTGCCGTTGTCGTTTCCAGTGCCTAGGTGGTCGACAGGGCTGAGTTTGCCGTTGTTGTTTCCAGTGCCTAGGTGGTCCATCCAGTTTCATTCCTTTTTTGAGACTTTTGTAGTGGTTTTGATACAACTGAGAGGCTCGCTGGGCCATTTCAGAGGGCAGTTAAGAGTCAACCACATCGCTATGGGTCTGGAGTCACATGTAGGTAAGGAGTCACAGACCAGATAAGGATGGCAGATTTCCTTCCCTACAGGACAAGAGTTAACCAGATGGGTTTTTACAACAATGGTTTCATGGTCATCATTAGACTTTTAATTCTAGATTTTTATTGCATTCAAATTCCACCAACTACCATGGTGGGATTCGAACCTGGGTCCCCAGAGCATTACCCTGGGTCTCTGGATTACCACTATATGTTTGGAAGTCAGGAAGAAAATTTATGTAATTTTAGCGCAGGATAACAGTTTAACCTAGGCACCGAAAATAATACCATGACACACCATCGCCTCCCCTCCTTATCATTCCCCCCACCCCTCATCCTCCCCCGTACAGGTAGAGGAAATAATCAAAAAGGTTAATGGCATTCTGGCTATTATATCTAGAGGATTCAAATACAAGAGGGTAAAAGTCATGCTTCAGCAGTGCAAAGCCCTGGTTAGGCCACATCTGGAGTTACTGGAGCAGTTCTGGGCGCCACACCTTAGGAAGGATACACCGGCTTTGGAGCGAGTACAGTGTAGATTTACTGGAATGATACCTGAAATCCAAGGGTTAAATTAAGAGCAGATTCCACAAACTAGAGTTGTATTCCCTGGAATTTATATGGCCAAGGGGTGATTTGATCAAAGTTTTCTAGGTATTGGGGAACAGATAGGGTCAAGAGCTACTCATGTTCCAATAATCTGTGTTTTGTTTTGGTAGCATGTGATGTTGGTTGAGGAATAAATATTGGCCAGATAACCAGGGAGAACTCCTTTGTTCTTTGAACAGTGCCATAGGATAATTTGCAACCACCTTGGAGGGAAGACGGAACATCAGTTTAATGTCTCATCTAAGGTTGACACTTCCAACAGTGCAGCACTCCCTCGGTACTACACTGGGAGTGTCAGCCTGGATTTTTGTGTTCAAACCGCTGGAGTGAGATTTTAATCCACAACCTTCTGGCTCCTAAATGAGAGTGCGCCCCACAGAGCCACAGCTGACTATTAAACTGTTATCCTGCACTAAAATTGCAGCAATTTTCTTCCTGAATTCCAAAGGTAATCAAGTTTAAAAACCATATTTGAAAATATTAATCCCATCTGTATCCTAAAAAAAATTTTCATAATCCCAGCAAATCTGGAACTGAAACTTTCCAATATAGTATGAAAAAAATCAATGTCTATATTCTTATAAATATTCAAGCTTTTTATAAAAAATATCCCCTTCGTACACATTCACCTAATGTCATTCGTGTCAGTGTTCACTTTCCAGAACAATTCAATAGTCTCTCTTTTCACACCAGTGGCATTATTTTTCATTTTATATATTTCTCCATTTATGTTGAGAAATTTGTTCTACTTCTATATGTATTCTTGTTCCTTGCATGCAATTGTGTCTTTATCACATTATGTGGCAATTATCTAAAAGACATTTTGCAGGTTAAACAAAGCTGACCCCTATTTAAGTGAGTTCTCAATAAGCCAATATTTTTGATGTAGAGACAACTCTTCTAAGTAAGTGCAATTGAATGTGGGGTTAGCGGTATCCGATTCTGATGACCAAAAACAGTGGAATTTTAAAATTTCAGAAAAGTAGTTCTGATGTACAACAGTCAGACAGAGTGAATTGTACCCTGATTGGCCCCACTTCCACAGGAGTAAGTGCCCAATCAGCCCTTCAACAGCCTCGAGCTCCCACTCTGAGCAATCACAGCTGTAAACCGGTGCCTTGCTGACCCCATTCACTTTGTCAAGCACAAGTTTGCAGAGTCCAACAGACCTGGTGCCCAGCAGAGACTGGATGGAATCTAATCAGCTGCTCGGAGACGGCTTTGGAGGTGCAAGGGGGTGTGGTGTGGGTAGAGTGGATTTTAAAATATTTTGTGTCAGGGCGGCTGTCCAACACGTTCCCACCTCCAAGTGAGCTTGCCAGAGGCTGATGACACCAGCAGCAGCTATGCATTCAGCAAGGGCGGGTGGCTAATTAGGAGCAATTATGTACCCACTTACTGGAAAATTGGTAACGCTGTGGGATCTTAACAGCGACGGATGAGCTTCCCACGGAGGCTAAATCCAGGCAGGTGGCTGGAAGCAGCCTCCCGGAAAGGGGGGGGGATCAGCGAGGCCTCCTTTAATTCCCCCTACTCCTGCCCCTGGAGCCACAGGTGCCAGAGAGCCACAACTGCAGGCCATCCCCCCCTCCACAATGATGGCCGACAGCTGAGGCCACAGTTTACTTCAACCTTTTTCTATTAAAGCCTTCAGAAGGCTCCACCATCCTGAGGGGTCTCCGCGATCTCCCACCTACTGTGGCAGTGCCCAAGTCTCTCAGCAGGACTGCCAGCTGCCTACAGCCTCGAGCGCTCCCATTGGTCCTCCCACCTGCCCAACCCGCCTGTCATTAACTGGCCAGGGCTCCTGGAATTGGCCTGTTAATTGGCTGCCTCCAGGAAGTTTGCACAGGTGGGCGGACTTCTTAAACCAGCAAAGTTGGGGCTTAGGAATTTAAACACTAAGGCAGCAAGGTTCTGCTCATTGCCTCAGGACATGCAAAGCGAACATTAAATCGCCTCAGCAATCAGCACCATCAATATTTTCAATTAATCCATTGTTGCTCATTCTTATCAGCTTCTCCTTCCTGAAAACATTGAGGTGTCAGCTGTGGCTCAGTTCATAGCACCCTCGCCTTTGAATCAGAGGGTTGTGGGTTCGTGTCCCACTCCCGGAAACCAAGAACTGTGATTGTACTCGAAAGAGTTGCAATCTGTGACTGTTGATAACTCGAAAGAGTTTCCTGAAAATATCACAGAGGGTTAACAGGTGTAATGTGGTGATCTGGTGAACATGGATTCCAAAAAGTGTCTGATAAAGTGTCACATAATAGACTTGTCAGCAAAGTTGAAGCTATGGGATAAAAAGGACAGTGACAGCATGGATACAAAGTTGGTTGGGTGGAGAATAGTTGGTTTCCGGTCTGGAGAAAGGTGCACAGTAGCGCTCCCCAGGGATTCTTACCACTGCTTTTCTTGATATAAATTAATGGCTTAAACTTGGGTGTTTAAGGCACAATTTCAAAATTTGCAGATGACGCAAAACTTAGAAGTATTGTGAACTGAGTACGTACGAACATACGAATTAGAAGCAAGAGTAAGATAGCGAAAGACTTCAAGAGGGCATAGGCAGGCTGGCGGAAAAGACAAGGCTTGTGAAAGATGAAATTTCATGCAGATAAATGTGAAGTGGTGCAGTGTGAAGAACGAGGAGAAGCAATACAAAGTAAAGGGCAGAATTCTAAAGGGAGTGCAGTAGCAGAGTGACCTGGGGGTAAATGTGCACAAATCATTAAAGGTGGCAGGATAGGTTGAGAAAGTGGTTAAAAAGACATATGGGACCCTGGGCTTTATAAATAGAGGCATATAATACAAAAACATGGAAGTTATGTTAAAACTGCATAAAGCACTGTTTGGCCTCAACTGGTATATTGTGTCCAATTCTGGGTGCCACACTAAGAAGGATGTGAAGGCTTTAGAGACAGTGCATAGAGGATTCATGAGAATGGTTCCAGGGATGAGGAACTTCAGGTATGTGAATAGATTGGAGAAGCTGGGGCTGCTTTCCTTGGGGAACGAGGTTGAGAGGAGATACGATAAAGGCATTCAAAATCATGAGGGGAACAGAGTAGATAGAGAGAAATTGTTCCCATTGGCGGAAGAGTCAAGAGCCAAAGAACATCAGTTTAAAGATGATTGGAAAAAGAACCAGAGGTGACATGAGGAAAACTTTTTTTTTTTTAAAACACAACTAGTGGTTAGGATTATTGCCCAAGGTTGTGGTGGAGACAGATTCAATCGTGACTTTCAAAAAAGAGAAAAAAAATTGAAGGATTATAGGAAAGGGACTAGCTGAGTTGCTCTTGTGGAGAGCCAGCATGAGCACGATGGGCCAAATGGCCTGTTTCTATGTTGTCACCTATTATTCTATTTTTGCCCTTGTTGATTTATTACTGGTGTTTTACATTGAACCTGACAGTCATCAGTCACAAACTAAAGCTACTTAACCTTCTGCTTCTGGTCGCTATCAAATGTAGGAGAGGTATCGTCACTCTAGTCTCCACACACCCTCTAGTTACCACACCCATTTCTTTTCAACTGATTCAACACAAACCGACCACAAGGAATTGCAAACTCTCATCTTCCAGTTTCAGGTTCATTATTATATTTCTTATCGCTTGTTCCTAGTATTTTTCTTGCTTTCTTGTATAAGAGAAATAGGGAAACCTTAAGCTCCACACCCTGAACATACAGGGTCCATTTTGAAAGCCAGGCCTCAATAGTAGCAGGACAGCAAGTTGCAGCTGGAGATTGAGTGCCTGAGGCAGAGCAGAGGATCATATACAAAGACTTGCATTTATATAGTGCCTTTCACAGCCTCAGGAGGTCCCAGAGTTGTTTAAAACCAATGAGGTACTTCCTGAAGTGTAGTCACTGCTGTAGCAAGCATAGCAGCCACCTTGTGCATAGATAGGTCCCACAGACAGCAATGTGATGATTGTCGAGGGATCAATATTGGCCCCAGGACACTGGTCAGAACTCCCCTGCTCATCTTTGAAATAGTGCCATGGGATATTTCACAACCACCTGAGAGGGTAGACAAGGGTCTCAGTTTAATGTCTCATTTGAACTATGGCATCTCCAACACTGCAACACTCCCTCAGCACCGCGCTGCAAATGTCAGCCTGAATTATGTGCTCAAGTGTCTGGAGCAGAAGCTAAACCCATGACTTCCTGACTTGGAAAGTGAGAGTGCTATGCACTGAGCCACGGCTGACTGTGTAGGGTGGTTGGAGGAGTAGGAGGGTGTGAGGGGGAGAGTCCACTCTGTGGGGAGTAAGAGGGAGCTAGAACATCAGCAGCCCAGCTTGGACTTTTGGACCCTTGAGGGGTATTCCTGCCCCACAAATAATAAAGAAAAATTTTAGCTTATCTTTGGAACTGCCTTTGGCCAGGCTGCCAGCTGATACTGTTCAGAGTGGGCACGGTGCCCCATGACTCAGGTTCAGAGTCACAAGTGTCAGCTGTCTCTCAGTAGGTAGCTTTGTTGCCTTGGAGCTCGAAGATTATCCCCACTCCAGAGGCATGATCCCAAAATTAAGGCCAACACTCCAGAGCAGTAGTGAGGGAGTGCTGCACTGTCAGAGGGGCCATCTTTCAGATGAGACATTAAACCAAGGCCCCATCTGCCCTCTGAAGGTGGGCACATTTATTTAAATGTCACTAAGTGCAGGAAGAACTCCAGGCAAAAACGTTATGTTTATCTGATCGTATTTTCATGCTCTAACGTCAGGCTGACATTTCATTATTGCTATTAATGCTGGGAAAGTTCACCACTCTAATAATTTTCAACAAAAAATATAAAAGGGGTCACCCCCCCCCACCACCCCCCCCCCCCCACCACCACCAATAACAGCCAGTCCAATCTGATGCGGGGAAGGGAAACAGAGAAATAGGAATCCAGAAAAGAGAGTGGGTGGGAGGAAGGAACGAGGAGAGCATTGAGAAGAGAGAATGAGAGACAAGGAGGAAATCTGTCAGCAATATCTGTCAGCCAAGGCATAGAATATAAGAGCAGGGAGGTTATGCTGGAATTGTATAAAACGCTGGTTAGGCCACAGCTAGAGTATTGCGTGCAGTCCTGGAATCCGCATTATAGGAAGGATGTGATTGCACCAGAGAGAGTGCAGAGGAGATTTACCAGGATGTTGCCTAGGCTGGGGTGTTTTAGTTATGAGGAGAGATTGGATAGACTGGGGTTATTTTCTCTGGAGCAGAGGAGATTGAGGGATGACATGATTGAGGTGTATAAAATTATGAGGGACATAGATAGGGTAGACAGGAAGGAACTTTTCCCCTTGGGTGGAGGGATCAATAACCAGGGGGCATAATTTAAGGTAAGGGGCAGGAGGTTTAGAGGGGATGTGAGGAAGAATTTTTTCACCCAGAGGGTGGTGGGAATCTGGAACTCACTGCCTGAAAGGGTGGGAGAGGCAGAAACCCTCATAACATTTAAGAAGTATTTGGATGTGCACTTGCAATGCCATGGCATACAAGGCTAGGGGCCTAGTGCTGAAAAATGGGATTAAAATAGTTAGGTACTTGTTTGACTGGCACAGACCCGATGGACCAAAGGGCCTTTTTCTGCGCTGTAGACCTCTGACTAATACACAGCCATTCCTACTGCCTGAGGTGACTGACGTGTTTTCAGTTTGTGGTGATTCATTCCTTTGGCGTATAACTGGAGACCAAAAATCCCTCCCAACACCACTATTTTTGACATTGTAAAGCCCATGGAAACACACAAGTATTTCTTCATATCCCTGGGCTTTTAATATAGTGATATTAATTTATATTAATAGTCTTATATTTACATGCACTTACTGTCAACTTGAACCATTTTAAATTCCAATGTCCACACTTAGTGGTAACTGAATGTAAGCTTGTCACGCTGTAATTACACCTTCCCGAGGTGGTGCGCTGCCACCACTGGCAGGAGGTTGTAATTGCAGCGTGATATTTACATAGGCAGTTTCCATTGTAAATGTCCATGTTAGAATTTATAACGGGAATTTTAAAAGGAGAGAATCTATTACTTTAAAACAGAGACTGAATTACAACCGTGTGCCCTGATCCAATTATACTCAAACCCTGAAATTTCACTCCTTGAAGATAACACTTGGTTCTGACCCACCCCACCCCCCCCCCTCTTCCTAGGATATCAACTAAATGATTAATTAGCTAAATAGATTTTTCAAAAGTCCATAGCGGATGAGGCCGAAGTCTAGACGCGTACTGTACCAGGTACTGTAACCACAATGTTTGCATAACATGGTTATCATCGGGGAACGGCAAAGGCTTATTGCACTGAGCGCTTTCGACATATGTGAATGTAGTGGCAGGCAAAAAGAAAACTCTTTAAAAAACTCGATCTAAAATAATCCCCTTACTGCAGGCCCATATCAAGGGTCCAGCGGGTCCCAGGTTAAAACCTTGCTCTGAATTTGGCCAATGTCATTGCCTGGATATCCCCCAGCCCGCCCTCCTCACAGGGAACACAATTCTCTCTCTCTCTTTACCGTTCACCCGATCAAAGCAATGCGAGAAATCAGTGCGGTCCCAGTTACTGGTACATGAGTTGTAATCTCAGATGGGCATGAATTCTCTTACTCTGCGGAAGTGGTCCCGTTCAGAGCCGATCCCTCGGGACTCGGGTGCAGCTGTATTGGTCCCGGCTTCTTCTTGGGCATGGCTGGCCGGAGGGCGAAGGGGCTGGATTCTCTCCCTCTCTCTCTCTCTCACACACTCACACGTGTGTGTCTTTTTTCACGGCTCCGGGAGCTGGGTCTTTGCCTCAAAGGCGCCGATGTGTCCCTGTTCCTAGTTTACCAATTCAGTTCCGCCTTCTCTCCCCCCTCCACCACCTCCTTTGGCGAGGCACGGCCGGGGCTTGACCGCTGCGATCTCCCGAGGACCCTCCGAGCTGGGCTCCCTCCCCCGTCCCCGGCAGGATCCCACACGCTGAGGTCCGATCGATGCCGGGCGGCTGCTCACAATGTAACAAAGCTGCAGCCGCGCGGTGACTTTGTATCAAACTCTGCCCAGTGATACTTCACCAGCAGCCGCTGCGGGTTTTCTCTCCCCTCCCCTCCTAAAATCGTCGATCCCAGCCCGGATTTGCGGAAATGCGTCACTGATATCTTGGCGAGAGAGAGAGAGAGAGAAATGGCAAGCTATTTAAAACTCAGCCGCGCACACTGTCCGCCCCTCAGGAGGGTCCAAATGCTTGAGTGTTTTTCAGACAGGACAGTCCTGAAGCACCCTTTCCACCTACCGAGCACCACAACAACAACAACAACAACAGTGCAGGAGGAATAAAGGGTCTGTTCCTAAAGGAAATATTACAGATCCGGAACTATACAGACTATTACAAATATTGTAACACGGGGTGTATAAACAGTTTTATCTGGGGGAAAGTGTTTATGACCTAGTGCCACTGCCCTGCCTTTTCCCCGTACCCCTGCACATTGTTTCTCTTCAAATAATCATCTAATGCCCTCTTGAATGCCTGGATTGAACCTGCCTCCACCACACTTCCAGGCAGTGCAGTGCATTCCAGACCCGAACCACTTGTTATGTAAAAAAGTTTTTTCTCACATCACATTTGCTTCTTTTGCAAATCACCTTAAATGTGTGCCCTCTCGTTCTTGAGCCTTTTATGAGCAGGAACAGTTTCTCTCTATCTGCTCTGTCCAGCCCCCTCATGATTTTGAACATCTCTATCAAATCTCCCCTTAGCCACCTTCTCTCCAAGGAGAACAGTCCCAACCTCGATTATTTATCTTCCTAACTGAAGTTTCTCATCCCTGGAACCATTCTTATAAATCTCTTCTGCACTCTCTCCAACGTGTTCACATTCTTCCTATAATGTGGCACCTAGAACTGTACACAATAGTGCAGTGGAGGCACTGCAGTATCTCAGCCAACAGAAGGCATGTCCTTGCAGTGTAACAAGTTTACATAGGCATTCCCTGTTATAAATATGGACATAAGAATTTATAACAGTTTACATAAGCATTAGAACAGACTACCTTTCACAACATCAGGATGTCATAAAGCGCTTTGCAATCAGTTGTACTTTTTAAAGTGTTCTATTAAAGGTGGCTGATAAATGCCTGAATATTGTGTTCCTAAGTGAAATTCCACTTCACCTGAAAACTACACATGGCCTTCACTCCATGTGCGCCATGAGAATCAATATTAAAAATGAAATATCTGCATACACTTTCTAACTATTAATCTTACTTCCTGTTTTCAGGTTTTTTTGGTCACACTATCAAGTTTCCCCATTGTAAATTCTCATGTCCACATTTCCCACTTAATTCTCCTCTGACCCTGTCATGGTGTAATTGTAACTCTGGCCATTAGGTGGCTCTGTAGGTCACATTTTTTAAATGTTTCTCAACCCAGTCGCCATATTAGTTTTCTGTACATATAAGTTTTAAACTTTAGTTTCATTCTCTATATTATTTTCAATTAGTAATATTACTTTACTTTCATGTATTTACTTGTTTTCTGTCTCTTGCCTCAATTCTCCTGGCATGCATTACCAGCCATTAGGCCTTTGCTGCCCTGTGGCCACATTTCCATTTCTGAAGTACTCCATATCCCCAACGCTCAGCAATTTCTGTTCCCTCTTGGCCCTTACCTTCCATGGAGCTCCCTCTATTCTCAGCCACTCCCAAGCCTCCTGACACAGCCCCTCCAAACCCCATTCAAACACACTGTTAGCACTCCCTGTTAGCTAGCAACCATAATAGGCCTGGGTGTACAATTTCCTGTCAGAAACATGATGAGATAACATTCTCATTTGCAAGGCCGGCATTTATTAACCATCCCCAATTTTCCTGAGGCAGAGGTGGTGGTGGTGGGCTGCCTTCTTGAACCACTACAGTATATGAGTTTGATAGGAATGAGTGGCTTGCTAATCACATGTGGGACTGGAGTCAGAATGGCAAGTTCCTTCCCTAAAGGACATTACTAAACCAGTTGGGTTTTTAGGCAATTTCATGGTCACTTTTACAGGTATTAGTTTTTGTTTCTATTTTTAATTTCTATTAATCATACTTTTCATCTAAATGCTCCCCAAACACAACATTAGGTTTCATATGTACACTGATGACACCCAACTCTACCAGCGCTTCCCTTGGCTCTTCCGTGTTGCTAATTTGTCAGACTGCTTGTCCAACATCCAGTGCTGGATGAGCAGAAATTTCTTCCAAATAAAATTGGGAAGACTGAAGTCATGATCTTCAATCCCAGCCACAAACTTCGTTTTTGTTTATAAACTATAGTTCGGGATAAAATCAACAGTCACTTAGACAAGGAATTAAGGAAAGCCAGCATGGATTAATTAAGGGAAAATCATGTTTTTTGAGGAGGTAACAAAGAAGGTTGATAAGGGAAACACTGTTGCTATGTATATGGATTTTCAAGAGGCATTTTATACAGTGCCACACAACAGACTTGTGAGCAAAATTCTAGTTCATGGAATAAAAGGGAAAGTAGGCACTTGGATAAGAAATTGGCTAAGTGACAGGAAACAGAGAGTTGTGATAAATGGCTGTTTTTTAAGTTAGAGGAACGTTTGTAGTGGAGTTCCACAGGGGTCAGTGTTGGGTTCTTTGCTCTTCCTGATATATATTAATGATCTAGACTGTGGTCTGCAGGGCATGATTTCAAATGATTTGGAAATGTTGTCACTGTGATGAGGATAGTCTTGAAGCTCAAAAGGACATAGACATGTTGGTGGTTTGGGCAGACAAGTGGCAGATGAAGTTCAATGCAGAGAAGTGTGAGGTGATCCATTTTGGCAGAGAGAATATGGTGAGACAATATAAAAAAAAAGGAGAGACTGTAAAGGAGGTGCAGGAACAAAAGGACCTCAGTATATATGTACATAGGTCATTAAAGATGGCAGGGCATGTTGAGAGAGATGTTAATAAAACACTTAGTATCTTAGGCTTTATTAATAGGGGCATTGAATACAAGAGTAAGAAGGTCATGTTGAACTTGTAAAAAACACTAATTAGGCCTCATCTGGAATACTCGTCCAGTTTTGGGCGCCATACTTGAGGAAGAATGTGAAGGCATCAGAGAGAGTACAGAGGAGATTCACCAGAATTATTCCAGGGATAAAGAATTGTTGTTATGAGGATAGATTGGAACTATTTTCCTTGAAGAAAAGAAGGCTGAGAGGAGACTTGATAGAGATATTCAAGATCTTGATGAGTATGAACAGGGTAAATAGTGAGAAACTGTTCCCACTCAAGAGAACGTCAAGAACTAGAGGGCACAGATTCAAAATAATTGGCAAAAGGAGTAAATGTGATGTGAGGAAAAAAATTTTCACCCAGAGGGAGGTTGGAGTCTGGAACAAACTTCCTGAGAGGGTGGTGGAGGCAGGTTCGATCAAGGTATTCGAAAGGCAATTGGATTGCTACCTGAAAAGAAATAATGTGCAAGGTTGCAGGGACAAGGCAGGTGAGTGGGACTAGTTGGAATGCTCCTACAGAGAGCCGGTGCAGACTCGATAGGCTGAACGGCCTCCTTCCCCACTGTAAAGATTCTGTGATTTTATTTGTTCATGGGATGTGGGTGTCATTGGCTAGGCTAGCATTTATTCGCCACTGCTAATTACCCTTGAGAAGGTGGTGATGAACTGCCTTCTTGAACTGCTGCAGTCCATGTGGTGCTGGTACACACTCAGTGCTGTTAGGGAGGGAGTTCCAGGATTTTGACCCAGTGCTCCAGTTCCCTAGCACTCCAGTGGGGGAAGGACAATAGATAACATTGCAAAGGAGAGAAGGCACTGAGGAACTGCCAAACCTGGAGCCAACTTAGATAGTCAACAAAGGACTTGATGCAACAAATCACTTACCAAACATAGAATGTGAAGGCATCAGCCATTAATGTTTTCTAAAGTTTTCAATTCATTTTCATTATTAGTGAAATAAAATATCAGAACTCAAGCCATAACACCCTCCTTGCTGCCTCCCATCTCAGTCCTAACCCATTCTCTGTTTGTTTCATGACTCAATGCGTTAGAGCACCATATCCCACATCCACCGAATTGAAAATGGCCAACCGGCAGGGTAATGGGGCTGCAATTCTGCTTGAATTAACTCCATAAATTTTTTTCAAGCGTTAGCAATATCAGGAATAAGTGAGTAATTACAAGACAGTAATCTTATTGAGAAGTGTGTTATTTTGGTTCATGATATGATCTAAAACATCAACGGAAGATTAAATCATTCTCATGTAACAAGTTATGCTGACCTTGTGTAGATTACTAGTGAGGCCACATTTAGAATATTGTGGACACTGAAGATTGGAGAATGTCCAGGGAACAACGACAAAGGTAATCCTAGATCTTAGGGTCTGGCATTAATAGGAGAGACTCACAGAACAGAATTTGTTTCCACTGGATGAATGCAAACAGAGGACAGGACATATCCAAATCTTTAAATTCTGCGAGGAATGGATGATGTAGATGCAAGCAGATTATTTAGATTGTGAATTGGAGAAAACAGCTTTTCACATTTCACATGAAAGTGAAGATTCATTTTTTTATCCCAACAGAATTGTGCAAAGTTGGAACATGCCCATGAAAAATTAGTTTACTTGTTATTCGATTGGATCAGAATTTCATACTGTAAGGATAAATACAAACTGAGAAAATGAAATGCTGTACAGGGAATAATAAACCCTGTACTGCTGTGACTCAGAGGATAAGAATATAAGAAATAGGAGCAGTAATACGCCATTCAGCCCTTTGAGTCTGCTCTGTCATTCAATAAGATCATGACTACATATTCCAACACAATCCCCATATCCCTTCATTCCCTTAGCATCCAGAAATCTATCAATCTCCATTAAATGGTGAGAGGAGATGAATATTGGAGATGTAAAGATATTTTAGTATTCCATGTGATTACATTTGGGATTCAGGACATTTATCAGAACTTTCCCCTCACAAGATTACATAGGTAGGTAGAAGTATGATTCTGGAGAAAACAAGTGGTAAAGTTTGATGATCAATTATAAATTCCTAGCTCCTGTTCCTGGGAGAAGCCAGGTAACAAATAACACTCATGGCACACAAGTGCCAGGTAATAACCATCACCAACAAGAGAGAATCTAGCCATCTCCCCTTGACATTCAATGGCATTACCATTGCTGAATCCCCACTATCAACATTCTGGGGGTTACCATTGACCAGAAACTGAACTGGACTAGCCATATAGATACTGTAGCTACAAAAGCAGGTCTGAGGCTGGGATTTCTGCGGAGAGTAACTCACCTCCTGACTCCCCAAAACCTGTCCACCATCTATAAGGCATAAGTCAGGAGTGTGATGGAATACTCTCCACTTGACTGGATGAGTGCAACTCCAGCAACACTCTAGAAGCTTGACACCATCCAGGGAAAAGCAGACGTTATTTTGGCACCACATCCACCACCTTAAACATTCACTTCCTTCACCACTGACACACAGTAGCAGCAGTGTGTACCATCTACGAGATGCACTGCAGCAACTCACCAAGACTCCTTTGACAGAACCTTCCAAACCCATAACCTCTACAACCTATAAGGACAAGAGCAGCAGATGCATGGGGACACCACCACTGGGAAGTTCCCCCCCAAGCTACACACCATCGTGACTTGGAACTACATTGCCGTTCCTTCACTGTTGCCAGGTCAAAATCATGGAATTCCCTTCCTAACAGCACTGTGGGTGTTCCTACAACACATAGACTGCAGCGGTTCAAGAAGGTAGCTCACCACCACCTTCTCAAGGGCAATTAGGGATGAACAATAAATGCTGGCTCAGCCCACATCCAATGAATGAATAAAAAAAGGTAAACAAGAAAGAAAATTTGCACAGAAGTGACTGGCTTTATATATGTAAAACATATATATTTACTTTGATACTTTGAATAGTCACTTTTGAAGTTTAATGGTTGTGTACCACATCCAAGACTTTATGTAGCAGAAGGTTTCTGTGGCGTTTGTACTAAGCGAGAACCAGTCCCTCTCTCTCTTACCTCTCACTCTTTTGTTGTTCCAGCTCACTTGTCTCTCCTTCACTAGTTCCTTGGTTTATACTTCTGCATTTCTGAAATTTCTCTCCTCCTCTCTGAATTAGCTTAAACAGTTAAATTTCCTGCTCCATTAGCTGCTTGGTCCCGCAGTGATTTCAACGTTAATTTGACATGAAAGGTCATGGGTTTCTGTATGATTACTTGGAAATCTCCATTGAACCACTGCAAAGAGAAAAAATAATAATTATCAAGCTCCCTAGAGGTTTCTGTGAAGCTGTCAGGATTTAAATGCTGTTTCCAATAGTTTTGATGAGTTATAATGGCTAGTTCCAATGTTCTATTACTCAAGTTCATTATCATACATAATCGAACCACGCTTGCTTGTTTGGTTTATTTATTATTTAAGAATTGTGAGCTGGTTGAAAAATGTGCTTGATTCACATTAACGGCAAAATACACTTACGACATGGTGGGTACTTTAGAAACACCCAATCACTGTGTCTAGATTTTCAGAGATCTTTACACAGAAGACTGTGGGGTTGTGATTGAATCAGAGACACTGCCAACATTTAAGAATACCGTAAGCAGGTGGTTAAAGAAAATGAAAGTAAAAGGATGAAGGAAAATGCTGGTACATGGGATTAGGGAATTGCTGTTCGTGTTGTAACTCACACTAAATCCCATTCATCTATCAACCTATCCTTGCTGACCTACATTGGCTCCCCATCGAGCTACGTTCAATTTTAAAATTCTCATCCTTGGTTTCAAATCATTACCATGGCCTCACCCCTCCATATCTCTATAATATCCTCCAGCCCTACAACCCTGCAAGCTATGTGTTCCTCCAATTTTGACCTTGAGCATCCCCGAATTTAATTGCCCCACCATTGGTGGGTGTGCTTTCTACTTGGGCCCTAAACTCTGGAATTCAATCCCTAAACCTCTCCATCTGTCTATCCTGCACTAAGATGCTTCTTAAAACCTACCTCTTTGACCAAGCTTTTGATCACCTGTCCTAATATCTCCTTACGTGGCTCAGTGGCAAACTTTGTTTAATAATGCTCGTGTGAAGTGCCTTGGGACATTTGACAACGTTTGAGGTGCTATATAATGCTAGTTGTCATTGCTCATGTGGAGAATAAACATCAACACAGACTCATTGGCCTGAATGGCCTGGCTCCATGTTATAATTTCCATACAATTGCATACTTTATTGCTTCATAATCACTCCTGTATGTTATTATATAGAAAAACCATTCTATATAAAGTATATAAAGCACTGACCACCATAAGGTCTAAACTTAATCAAAATATGAAAGTTACATTTTTCACAATATCATTGAATTTACCTTGGAAGTTGTTGTGGTTCTATGCCTGGTTTAATTGATGTTGTTACATGAAGGTCCCATGAAATTGTGTCACAACGACAGACATGATGATTGACTGAGATCTATCTATAACTTCACCAGCCAACAAAAGACATATGGAACTGTTTAAAGAAGGCCTTTAAAAAAAAACAAGTAAAGACACTGATCAAAAGATGGCTGCCAAGAGTCACCTGATGGCTGATACTGTAAAGTTGACCACTTCTCTGGAAAGTCTATATGAATTGCATTGCAAACCTGTTACATGGAATTTCACACCTGGTAGGGGCAAGGGGTGTCAAAGTCCAATTTAAACAGGGACTCTTGAAAGGGAAGCATTAAAAATGCAAAATGCTGGGCCTTTAATTCACTGTAATTCTGTGAAGACAATGGGATTTGCTACGCAGTGTTACACCCCCACCAGACATTCAAAACCACCTGTGGAGGATGAAATAACACCATCTCCTGTTGATTTATATCTCAAAAATGTGTCAAAGATTTCTGAAATGAAAGATTTTTAAAAATGGGACGACTGCAACAATGTATGTAAGACATGCTAATTGAATTCCCTTCTGGGAATGTACAGAAATTAGTTTAAAACTGGCTCTGGCAAACAGAGAAGAACAAGCAGGAAGAAAAAAAATAAGATTGTCATCTGAAAAAAACTGCTAGAAGAGAGCACTAAGATCTCACTTGTTCTCTCTCTCTGGAAGCCAAAAAGGGTGTCTTCAACAGAGTGTAGACCAGAACCAAGCCAACTGCAGAATTCTACCAGAAACCACCTAACTTCAACAGCTGCAACATTTCATAATCTACTCCTCACGGAAAAACAAAGGACTTGTTTGGATTCTGAACTTTCTTATTTGTGATATGTGTGTCTGTGTGTGTGCGCTTAAGTCTTTTATTATTTTTCTCACGTTTTAGTAACTAAAAAACTTTCTTTGACTCAAGAAAGCCAGGTTTGATTGGCTGCTTCATAAGAAGTAAATACATATGGACGGAAAAGGTGAAAGATGGGGGGAAATAATTTTTAAAATCTTTGTTACGACCAACCAAGGGGGCTGAATGAAAGGGGAGACAGCCCACTCCTCACCCTATCGTAACAACTGATATGATCCTAGCTATCGTTTTGCTAGCTTCAGGCAGAAACTGCAGACTGAGTATTCACAATTTCACACCACACATCAGCAGGATTTTCTCACTGCCTTTCCCAACATAATAATGACCCTGAGGCTGGAAAGTCAGCTAGGTTCAGGTGAGATGGACCCCAAATCAAGAGGGCACAGAAATCACTATCTATGATATACTTTAGAATTTTACACCTGGCGTGCAAGTTGTCAAAATTCCTGTGTCTGCATTTATAACAGAAGCTATATTGGCAACTTGTTGCATTGCAATTGTACCATCCCACCAGTGGAGGCACTGCAACACTATTACTAGTAGGAGGATCCTACTACAACATGATGCCCTGACATAAGGACTTTCATCATGAATGTGGGCATAGGAACCTATTATGGAATTATAAAAACAGGGACTGAATGTATTAAAAGAAGAAAAAACACGCATTTTATAGTGCCTTTCATGACCTCAGGACATGCCAAAGTGCTTTACAGCCAAATAAGTAATTTTTGAAGTGTAGTCAGTCACTTTTATAATGTAGGAAACTATAAAATATAGATTTCTATGTCTACATTTAAAATGAAAGTACATGTGTAAACTTGTCACGCTGTAATTATATCCTCCCACCAGAGGAGGTACTACAGCACCATTATTAGTGCGAGGATGTGATTACAGTGTGACAAGATGACATGGGTACTATCATCATAAATGTAAGTATAGGAATTTATAATGGGAATATAAAAGTGAGAACTGAATATGTGACTTAAAAGCAGGAACTGAATCTTATCTGTGTACCCTGGGTCAATAATTCCTCTCCTCTCTAACCCCACTTTACCCTAAAGAATAAACTTAGTCTCGACTTCCTCTGTATATTGCCATGTGAGATTAACTAGTACATCCAAAAAAAAATCCCCCTTAATTTGTTTCACTCCTAAAACTCACACTCTAACGATTGTAACTACTTAATAAATAGAAGCAATTAATAAGAACAGAATGCCCAGATTAATTTTTCTCAGATGGATCAATTACTGAGAAAAGGATGCCCAAAAATCCTCATATTATAACCTCATCCTGGGTTTCAGATGAACTTGTCCAAATGATCAAGATTCTCCTTCAGATCCCGGCCTTGCACGCACACAGAGGTGGGCAATCCCTTCCCCCACAAGAAAAGGAGTGGGAAATAATGACAGCATCTCCACCACGCACACACTCATCCTAGGGACCACTGAGAAGATAAGCAAGAAAGCATCTGCCAATCTCTTCTAGAGTAGAGAATGGAGAGTGGGAGTTTGCGTGGGGGGTGGAACAGAGTGGGAGGCGGAATAAATAAATGCAAAGCCGTAGAAAATATAATAAATTAGGAGCCTGAAACTTGTATTTGAATGAAACCAAATCCAGCAGCAACTTCTCAAACTGCAGCATTCAAATTGTGCTGTTCATTAACATTTTTGGGAATATTAATATTCATAAGATGTCATTGCAATAATAACAGCAAAAGTCGGTTAAATATTAATGAGTAGAATAAGGCACTTCCAGCGCTGGCAGAGAAACAAATGCACAGGCAAGTGTATAATGCAGGGAGGTTGGAAATTAGGGAGGACTTTTATATTTTAGACCCAAAGGGCTTTGAGGCCACAGAATGATGCTGCATTGGCTCTTTTTATGATTATTCCAAGGGCTAAAAAGTTTAAATTTTCAATAATCTTAAGTAATCTGCGTATCGAGCATGCTTATTTTATTTAATAAGTAGTCTACTTTCTGCTATAGCCTAATCCTGATAATTCAAAATCTTAGCTGTGCTTAAAAATCCATAATTTGAATTAAACACCTTGAACTAAGAGTAGACAGCATTTCATGATTAGGACTTTCACAGTGAGAGCACAAACATTTTTAAGGCTTTTTTTGTTAAAATTGTGATGAAAATAACAACACATGGGCATCCTGGTTCCTCAGCAGGCAAGTTTGCAATGTGGGACAGGAAGATCCCAGATTCGGTCCCAGTCTGTACTGAGCAGTCAGTCAGATTGGTTGTAATGTGCTCCAACTATCTGACGGAGAAGAAAAAAATCTGGCAGGGTTCCCACTCCTGATCACAGCCCTTCTGGAAAATGTACCTGTGTGGATAGTAAAATCATAGAATGGTTACAGCACAGAAGGAGGCCATTTGGTCCATCGTATCCATGTCAGTTCTCTGCAAAAGAAACTTAGCCAGTGCCACTCTCCCATCCTTTCCCCGCAGACCTGCAACATAGAAAGAGATGAGAATAACTTGAGGGTTTGTCTATGATATGTCCCATGAAAGTGTAAGCTTCCGACACTGGGAGTGCTGAATTTCCTCAAGACTTTGGACAGATTCCCAGCACAACTCCAGCAGAAGCCCCAGCCAAGCCTGGATATAATTTCAGGACCTGGATATAATTTCAGTCAAAGTCAGGTGGGCTGGAGGTGTGTCCAGAGCTAAGGACTCCCTATGCTGGGAGTTCCTGCTTTCCTGGCATCAGGGACCTGGTGTAATGCCATAGGCCGAGTGAGGTGAAGTGGGCTGGGTTTTAGAAGGTGGGAGTATTTCCAGCAATATGGGGGCCACCCATTGTGCCAGCCCCACTCACCCTGCGACTGCCACACTGGGAGAGCACAATCCTGGTCTAATTACAGGGATTGCAACCCAAAGATTTTCATCACCTCATCATCTGGGCTCACACACAAGGATGACCACTTAGGCAAAGTAACAAAGAGTTGTCAATCATGAACCTCCACCCCAGCATGAGTCAAACTTCAACAATAACCTGCATTTATATAGCACCTTTTATCTAATAATACTTAGGGCCTGGACATCTGAAGGCACAGCCACCAATGGTGGAGTGAAGGAAATTGGGGGTGCGCAAGAGGCCAGAATTGGAGGAGCACAGAGACCTCAGAGGATTGTGAGGCCGGTAGATTACTTACAGAGATAAGAAAGAGTAGGCCGTTGAGGAATTTGAAAACCAAGATGAGAATTTTAAAACCGAGGTGTTGCCAGACCAGGAGCCAATGTAGGTCAGCGAGCACCAGAGGTGATGGGCGAATGGGACTTAGTGCACCTAAGGACACAGGCGGCAGAGGTTTGGAAGAGCTCGAGTTGAAGGTCAGCACAAAGTGCATTATCTTTAAGTTAAAAAAAATAAACAGCAGTACTGGTTCCGATTCCCTTGAAATGCAAAACCGTGACACAAGTACAAGTGGAGATACATGCTGATTTCAGAAAATTGAGATGACTGTCACTGCTGAAAAATAACATTAAACAAGTCTATACCAGTAGTGAACGCGATCAGGCAACTATGGCAACCAAAAACACTAACATTTAATAACACTTTTATGCTGGCACCACTCAGATCAATTGTACAGATCTACTTTGTCCACATGATTAACATTCTTAGAATAGACTCCGCTTAAAAGCATTTTAATTGAATGTTCAGATTTTTATGCAACTACAGGCCCTATTACTACCCTTTAGATAGTCAACACACTGAGAATCCATTAGCTACATGCCATTTCACAACCGAGGGAGCAACCAAGCAATGTTCATCCATGGCTATGATAATGGAACTATACAGAGGTGTTCTGCAGGTAAAATGGTACCAGAGATGAGGGGCTTTGGTTATGTGGAAAGACTGGAGAACTGTGATTGTTTTCCTTAGCACAGAGAAGGTTAAGAAGAGATTTAATAGGGGTGTTCAAAATCGGTTTAGATAGAGCAAGTAAAGAGAAACTGTTTCTGGTGCCAGGGGGATCTGTAATCAGGGGGACACAAATTTTAAGTGATTGAAAAAAAAAAACAACAGGAAAAAATCTGGCAGGGTGAGCACAGTGAGCAGAATTTTAGGTCAAGGCGGAGGTGGGGGCGGGGTCGGAAAATGCAGCGAGCCGTTCAAAAGCCCATTGACCTTGGCAGGACCAGAAGATCCTAGCTGGGGGGAGGGGCTGTAGAATTCTGCCCAGTGAGTTGTTGTGATGCGGAGTGGACAGCCTGATGGAAGCAGATTAAATAGTAACTTTCAAAAGGGAATTGGAAAAATAATTGAAGAGAAAAGTGTTTTTGGTCACCTGTCTCAATGTTTCTTTAAGTGGTTTAATGTCAAATTTTGTTTGGTAATTGCTCCAGTGAAGGGGCCTGGGACATTTTACTATGGTAAAGGCACTATACAGATGCAAGTTGCTCTTGTTTTAAGAGCCCTTTACAAGCCAAAGAAAACATTAGGGAGGGGTCTTTCCTTTATCACGGAGTACGTCCCAGAATTTCACCTCTTTAGGTGGGCTTGCCTTGCTAATCCAAACTTAGAACATAATGCAGGTCTAACCCTATCTGAGCCACATTCTCTCTAAATGAGAGTGCAGCCACAGATGGATGTAACCGGATCCACTAAGAGATGATTCACATGTTGAGGATGTCAAGACTGTCAGAGGCTGGAACACCAGCGAGCATTGACAGGTTAGTCTGAAGACTGAACTTGTGCTGTAATGTTAATTTACAATCTGTACATAGAAACAGCTGCTGTGTGATAACAAACAGAGCCACTGCTGTCTGAGGAGGGAATTCAGATCAGATAGCACAGGGGGCCTGAAATTCCTGGTGTTACAGACAGGGCGGGTCAGTTCAAACAGCATGTTTTCCTCTTACCACCTGTCTGTAAACAGAAGGTGTTTTGAATCAGTTTTTGTTAGAATAAGCAATAGTGCAGTTTGCCAACACTTTGGTTTTTGTGTGATCCAATTTTACTAATAATCCCACAGCAAACTCGAGTTAGGATTAACTCAGCAGGTTAGTTTATTGTACACATTCCAGGTCCATGAAAAGGAATGTTAGCAACGTCCCGCTCTGCATTCACACAGTAGAGACAGGGATAGAGAAAAGGAGATTTTATAGTACAAAGACCACAGAGAAAAAGGAAAATTGGTTCACGTGAGTTCCAGAGTCCCAAAGTCAGAGTCCAATGAGTCCTTCATGGAGGCATTTGATGGTTGGCTGGCCGTGTTGTAAGATTCGCTTTCTCAGGTGGCGTTGATGCCGCAAGATGAAGTAGGCACACAGAGATTGTGTCAGTTCTGTAGGCGATGATACAAAATCTTCCAGTAGATTCAGGTTAGATGTGCCAGTGGTCCAACCTGGACAGAGCTTGCTTCTGTGTGGTCTGCCAGCTGGGTTAAATAGCAGACTGGCAGTGCAGCTCAGAAAGGTAATGTTAAACTGCTCAAAAGGCCAGAGTTTTGGGTTATGTGACCTTCCTTCTCCACAGTGGCTTCAACAAAGAATGTTTATCCAGCATCTGGAATTTGGGTTTGTTTTCAGGACTGATAATATCTCAGCCATTATGGGTTGAAGGGGTGCCGTTCGTGTTGAGGGTCTGGTGTTTGGGAAGCCATTGTCCCAATAGACCCATGGACTCCGCTAGCAAAGTTGGCTTAGCAAATGCAAATGGCATTCCTGTAGCTCCTTTTGAAATTGGTCTGTACAGTCCCAGGGGGGTCTGTTAGAAGTTCCTGAGGCATAACGAGGTGTGAAATTCCCAAAACTGAGAAGAGAATTCTTTAGTTCTGGGGGCTGCTAGGGATAATTTCCTAAAGGGGAAAGGCAAAGGTTCATCCATCTTAATTGTCTGTGGTCAGCAGAAAAGTCCAGTTTCAAAATAAGAATTAGTAATAAGGATAAAGTTGTTAAATATATACAGCGTTGGGTCTGTTCTGTGTTAGAGGAACCCAACACTGGGAAGGCAGACACCAGCCTTAGTGTCAGAACGCACCTGCCAAAAAGGTTTTTAAAAAGCATCTAGGCCCGGATTTCAGGAAAAATCATTACCTGCGCTTTTCAGTATTTATACTACTAAAAACTCACAAATTGGAAACTTCTTTTGGCGAATAAAAGTCAAGGAATAAACGACCATGTCAAGGAAAGGATGAATGATGCTAAGAGTTTTGTTGGGGGTAGGGATTCAAAGGGATCTATTTGATTTAACTTAAATTAATATAATCATTTACTGTTCTTTGAGAAGGGAATGGATTGCCCTCAGATGTGTGAAATCTCATAACCTGTGCCAATTAAGATTTTTATGTCTGCGGTTTTATTCAGTGTTAAATGGATTAGGGTCAGATGTCATGAATGAGTCTGACCCCTTCTTCTCTGATTTACTGGGGCCAAAGCATCCATCTTCTTAACTGTGTAGATCTGAAAGCTCATCAAAGTTGTTTGTCAAGGACAATTTTCAAATAAATTGCTTTTACATCAAAAGGAATTAATGATGCAACCCACAAGGTTCTTTCAGCAGTCATTGGTTCTGAGATACGTTCAGGTGCATTAACAGATGGCCTCATCTTACAACAAAACATGCAAGGGGGTGAAATCCCTCTAAGGGGATAGTGTGAAATGGTTGATAGCAATTAGCCGCCTGTTTACACCAACCCCGATTTTCTTTTCTAATAAGACAGTGTGTAAAACTGGTGGCTGATTCACTTTCATCTTTTCTATGTTACTACTCATGTTAAATTTCAACTCATAGGGTAGAATCGTCCCAGATTTTCACTAAGTGTGGGAGCGGCTGGGAAGAACGACGTTTTACCCGCTGGCCACAATGGCGGCTTCGCACGCCGTATCATCCCAATCCCGCCGCATTAATTATGCATTCCCAGGAAACACGCTGTTTCGCTGGCGGGAGGAATCTCATTGCCCACCACACCGCTTCATCACACCGGGCGCCATATTTAAAGTGCAAATGTGTGCACATCTCTCAGTGCTTCCAGCCCAGGACTGCAGCACGGAAGACATGGCCCTGAAAGGCAAAAAGACCACAGCCCCCAGGTTCAATAATACGTCTCTTGAGCACCTTTTGGACACAGTGGAGGCTTGCTGTGATGTCCTCTACCCTACGCTGGCCGCAGAATAGGCAGCAACATCACCAATCTGGCTTGGGAGGTGGTAGCAGTGGTGGTCAGCGCCAATGCCCTGCAAAAGAGGACAGCCACCTAGTGCTGCAAGAGGATGAATAATCTCTGTTCCGCCAGGTTAAGTCACTCTTCTCATCACTCTCAGCTCACACACCCACAAACCCATCACACACCCACAGGGCTCTCACTCACTGCCAGTTCAAGGGACATCACCATTCTCTCTCTCACACACACCTTCATTGTCCTCATCCTGTCCGTGGAACCACTCACCACCCACATATGCCAGGCATACTTATCATCTGGCCTGGCTGGCATCCTGCTTGCACTTTCTCCATCTCTATTCATGCAGGACAAGCTGGCACACAACAAGAGAGAGAGAGAGGTCACAGACTGGTAGAGGAATGCTTGAAATCAAGGACTTAATGGACTTTGAAAACAGAGCCATCCAGCTGGTCTGCGACAATCTGGACCGTTCTGGTGCTGATGGTGAGGTCGGCGCTGCTTTATCAAGTGAGGGTCCAGCAGTGCAACATCCATCAGACAACCATGCTGTGAGAGATGTGTCCTCTTCCACAGGCCAGTGTCATGCACTAATGATCTCCCCTTGCTTTCGCAGGCACATCTAGGAAATAGCCAACAGTGTCCACAACCCAGGGCCTCCAACCAAGCCTCGAAGAAACCTCTGAAGAGGAATCTGAAGGCACCCTCCCTGAAGTACCGTCACAGCGCACACCCACACCCTCCACCAGCGCAGAGACACACACCTCGGTGGGACCTAGCTTTAGAGTCGCCTCGGGGTCACAATCTGGTGAGCACATTGCACATCTGATCCACAGCAGGCGGAGGCAGGGACTTTGCAGGTCCCCGGCACTGGGAGGGCAGCTGGAGGCCAGGAATTTGCTGAGTCTGAGTCAGATGATGAGCCTCTGGACTCGGTCATGTCACAGTTGTTGGAGCTGCAAAGGCAAGCTCAGGAACATCAGGAAGGGATGTCCGCTGCACTCCTCAGATTGCAATGAGCGATGGAGGAGGCTGAGGTGATAACGCCGGCATGCCAATGTACTGAGGTCAACACTGGTAGGATGGTGGCTTCCATGGAGACCTTGGTCCAGGATGTCAGTCCTGCACTGCTGCTCGGGCTGAACTCCATTGCTGGTGCCATTGTTGACCTCCAACAGTGTGTATGCGAGAGGGGTGCTGGGCAGCTCCATCTCACTCCAGCTACCCCTTCTCCTCAAGGAGTCAGCCAGGGGCCCTGGGCAGATATAGAAAGAGGATCAGCAGGTGCACAGCCCAGGGCCATCCACCCAGGTGATTCTCGGACTGTCCGGCCCATCTGAGTTCCCTCTTCCTGTGACCCCAGCAGCTCCAGCTCCACAGGTCGAGGAGGGTGCCACTACCACACAGCAGGATCCCGAAAGCAGGCCAGGGCCCTGCAGGTCTCAGCCGTCCAGAGGACGCCTGCCAAGGTCATCACAGTCGTCACAGTCCGCAGGCTGCCTCCACCTCACTGTGGATGCCCCGGGAACACCAAGACGTAACGGCAGGATCAGGAAGGTTAAGAAGATGTAGTTGCACAGCCTGGGCACAGGTATTAACCACTTGTACATAATGTTCACTATTGTAAATAAACTCTCAACAATGTCTCCCTGCCTATGGCTCCTTGTTCTGATGAGCAATGTTCATGTCACTCAGATGTGAAACCTTTCTGCACAAGATGAAGGCAGGTCTCTCAGTCCAGGGCCTCTTCCCTGTGCTTTGTGCAGCCTTCAGACCAAAGTGATGGTCCAGCCTCACACTCCCTGGACACTGTGTGTGCTCTCAGCACCTTTAAAGTGGGGCTGGCCCCCAACTCTTCAGCATCTGTGACCAGTGATGCCGTGCTCCTGAAGGGGTCAGGTGCTGAAGGTGGACAAAGGGTTAGGTGCTTTTAAAGTTTCATGGCTGCGTCTCCATGATATGACCCTGATCACAGAGCGCAAGCGAGCTGCCCTCGGCCAGACAGGATTCAGACATTCTCAGAGACTATGTGAAAATCTATGGAGTGTCCTCACTGTCGTCATCATCCTCCTGCAATTGAGCGACTATTAGGACCTCCACTGTGTCTCCATGACAGGAGCATTATTATAGAGGGTATGTGCACTGCCATAAGCCAAACTGGAGTCAAACGTTCACAGGTGCAATGTGAGGATCTATGGTGTCTCCTCACTGCATGTTATTATCATCTTCCACAAATCCAGCAGCTATGAGGGCCTCCCGAGCGCACCTGCCTCGTCTGGCCAGTGTGAGGGCCTTATCGCCGTCATAGTCACCTTTGAAGACCTCCTCACCCTCATCCCCGTCATCATCCTCCTCATTGGAAGAGACCTCCAGTTCCTCCATCTCCTCCTCAGCCAGCTTCTTTCCCTGTTACAGCGCCAAGTTGTAAAGGGCACAGCAGACGGTGACCATGCGTGATACCCTCTGCGGACTGTATTGCAGGGCTCCACCAGACTGGTCCAGGCACCACAACCTCATCTTCAGCATCCCGATAGTTTGCTCCACCAAGGTACAAGCTGCAGCATGAGCCTTGTTATACCTTCACTCTGCTGCAGTCTGAGGCCGCCTCATGGGTTTCATCAGCCATGCCCTCTGCGGGTAGCCCTTGTCCCTGAGAAGACACCCCTGCAGCCTCTGTAGACCCTGGGAGATGTCAGGGATCTGTGACCAACTGAGAATGTAGGAGTCGTGCACACTCCCTGGAAACTGTGTGCAGACCTGCAGGATGTGTTTGTAGTGGTCGCACACCAGCTGCACATTCAGCGAGTGGAAGCCCTTGCAGTTGACATAGTTGACCGCTTGTCACAATGGAGATCTGCGCACCATGCGGCTGCCAGTCGATCGCACCCAGCACCTGTGGGAAACCCGAGATCTGAGCAAATCCAATTCCTCTTGCATCGAGGCTCTCCTGGTCCCGGGCGAAATGTACAAAGTTGTGTGCCCGCGCAAAGATGGCATCCGTGACCTCGGGGATGCATTTGTGGGTGGAGGCTTGTGATATCCCACAGAGGTCACCTGTGGAGCCCTGAAAGGAGCTGCTGGCGTAAAAACTGAGCACTGCAGTCACTTTCATGGCCACTGGCTGTGGGTGCCTCCATGTCCCCGTGGTGCCAAATACTGCAGCAGCTGGCAGATGTGACCGACCATGCGCAGTCCTCAGCAATACTGGTTCTCAATCATCTGCAGGAATGAAAAGCGATTCAGAGGGTGCTGCTCCTCCCTCTGCACAGCCAGATGCCTCAGTCGCTCTCTTCTCCGTTGTCTCTGCTCTCTGTACGCCATGAGGCATACAGCTAGTTCACCAGGCTCCATACTCCTGATGTACTCATCCTGCAGGTTAAAAGACAGAGGCGCATGGGTTAGCATGGGTATTCTAAAACCTCACTTGGTTAAATCTGAAGGCCCCTTAATGCATCCTGGAGAGTGCTGGCCACCACTTGGATGGCCAGAGTTTAGTGTGCTACATGGCCGCCTGAAACCCCACCCACCTCCGCCCCACTCCGCCTGGCTGATTGGCAGCAGCTTTGCCCATTGGACTGCATACTGTGCTCTCAGCTGAGGCACAGGCATTCTCCTAACCCACACTGCAAGTCTGCACCGTTAGCTTGAACCATGGGGGAGGCTGGTCCAAATCGGGATGCTGACATGTTGCCTAGTCACCACTGTTCAGCAGTCCACTAAAATGCTCAAAAGTTTGCAGTCTGTGCCCGAGGGGTGAAAAGCTCTAAAGCATTTGGTGGCACTTTCATGCCTCTGCAACACTTGAGTGGGCAGATAAGCTTGAGACCCGACTCCATGCATGTCAATGTGGCTGCGTCTGAACTATCTCAGCTGCAGAGGAATGGTCACTTTATACAAGGTTTCCCTAAAGCGTGGCAGCATCCCTCCCTGCTACCCAGCACGTGCTTATGCACTAGCTTCAACCACAGGGCAGCCCTTGCACCCCCCTCCACACCAACGTGCCTCAACTGCAGGGCAGCCTTTGCCCCCCCACCCCAAGTCGCCTCAACCGCAGGGCAGCCCTCCATGCCTCCAAGGTGCCTCAACCTTGAAGTCCAACAGGCGTCCCTCGCGAGCATTGCGCAACATTACTGTGCACTCACCTCCGAGTTCCCCTCAAAGTGCAGCCCACCAAGTGCACGCCTTATATATGCTGTTGTGAAACACATCCACATGCAATCACACCGACATGGGTGGACAATCGAGTGGCCGGGGGGACGCTTCCGGTGGGTTGGCCTTATAATGACATGCAGATATATCACAATGAAGTTCCCAACGTCCAATGGTGGGAAACAAGGCCCGCTATCGATGGGCTGAGCGGATAATCGCAAACTAGTTTCACGACATTGTGAAACCGATTTTTGGCCTTCTCGCCATATTGTCCACTCACGCCACTGGACTCGCCTGACACCAACAGGCACGGAAAATTCTGCCCATAATGTCAAACTCTTAACTCTGACAAATAACTATTTCTGCTGTCTGGTTTTTCTCTATTTCTTTGTTTCCATTATTTGTAAAATCTGCCTTTATTTTATTACACTCTCGTGATTGCGCACACCTACTTACTTTCTGTGTCACAATTTTCGTTGCACACTGTAACGGTCACAACCTGAAGTCACACCACAAGTAACGTGTGTTTATATTTTAACGGTTATATTGTCACGTTGCCTTCACTGTAGTTATCCTTCAATCCTCCTACACTAAGTGGTGCTGTTACCTTTTCCAAATTTGCATCTTTCAGCATCCAAGACCTGCTGCAACTGCCTCTAAAAAGCAAATTTTTAAAATGTACATTGCACTTAAGTCTACTCCCAAAAGCATCAATTCAGGGACAAATATTATATCTCATGACAACTGCTTTAAGTTCATCTTTCTCCCCCATGGCTTGCCATTTAATTTATCCAATTAATTTGCATGAATTTGCAGCTTTTGCGTGATAACATTTAGGATTTTTAAAATTAACATTTGTTGCTGCTTTAATTTTATTCCATTCAGTTTGGGCCTTCATGGTTTTTCATGGGTGCGTCTTTAACCCATTTTCTTGCTGATCATGTGATATATCTAATTAATTAACTGCGGCAATTGTAGCCTTCCTTCCAAAATTTTGAACGTTTTTCTGCTGCCTGTATCATAAGAAATGAATCAATAATGGCAGCAGCACTCAGTGTCCTATTGTTACAATCCCCCAGATTACAATATCATTGGACATTCAGGGTCCTACCCCAGGTTACAGCATCACTGAGCGGCACAGACACAATCCTGGCAGCAAAGCACCCAGACCACCTACAGGAGTGATCATCACTGTTCTAACCAGGAGAATATCCAAGGCAGATGCAGAATTAATAACATCCCTTTTCTCTCTCTTTGTTTCCCCTCCTAATTCCAAGATATTCTCACCCAACATGTTGTTTTATTTAATAAACATGAAGAGAGAGATTAATGTGAACCAGTTTTTCCTGTTAGATTCCTTTCCCCCTTTAATGTTCCTCTCATCACACTTTACCCTGTAACACATAAATTTTACCACCTTCCTCTTTTGCACACTCCATTTAATGCAGTTTTATCTTCTCACTATTTTTATAAATGTTTTCGTCCAGTGTTTAAATTTTGTTGATTTTTCTTTCTCTCCATCAATTATTTTGGATCTGTACATTTCATTTAAAAAAATGTCAAAAACCCTACGCTAACTCATTTTTTCTAAGTGTGTTTTATTTAATAATTAATTTGGGATCTATATTTCATGAATGATTTCAGAGAATTATTTTTGTTTAGTGTCCCCTTTCAGCACGTTGGTTTTTAATAGACTCCACTTCTTCTCAGCCTTCCTTTCCCTATTTCCAAATGGTACAACGCTATTTTATTGTTAAGCAACCTGCTCCAATTAATTGAGACAAAAGCTTGGGTGTTGCTGAGAAAAGACATGGGCTGGAATTGCCTGTCCCTGTTGGCAGTGGGCATGTTTGGCAGCGTGAGCGGTCAATATGGTGAGAAGGCCAAAAATTGGTTTGGCGCCATCGTGAAACCAGTTTGCGATCGTCCGCTCCGCCCGTCAATGGCAGGCTGTGTTACCCACCGTCCTACGTCTGGAACTTAATCTTAATGCATTTGAATCTCATTATTGTGCCCTCGCGCCGGAATCATCCCCCCCACATCAAATTTATCTCCCATGTTGGCATGACTTCAGAACAGTGTGATTTACAACTGCCTTTAGGGGGTGTGTACCTGACGAGCTGAGCTTTGAGAGGAACTTGGAGGTGAATGCATGCGGGGATCGCCTGTATGACATTGAGGAAGAGTCACCACACATTTTGGGGGGGTGGGCACAGACAGCTGGCTTTCAGTGCGGTGCCAGGGCAAGGTCTCCAGCGCAGGTGGGGTGGGTGGTGCCAAGGCAGCACAGAGTGAGGCTAGTACAGAAGCATATCCTGGTTGGGGGTGAGGGTGGGAGTGGGGGAGCGAGGGTGAGGGAAGCAGCTGGCCAGAAGATATAATAATAATGTCTATAATGTTATTTGAAATTATTTTAAAATAGAGTTTATTGGAGTCTGTGTCTATGTAGGTGTATGTGTCTTAATTGGATTAAAGCCAGCTGACCTAGAGGCTTTGATGTATAGAAGAGAAGTAGGTTTGAAATGGTAATTAGGTAAACATATGGTAATTACAAGGTGAAGTGAAAAGGGGGCAATTTGCATTTTTAAATAAACGATTCAAAAGAATGGGTGAAGTATCAGACCTAGCCAGAAGAAACTAAACCATGTGTTTAGTTTTTCCAAGGCTTACTAATAAAACTGGTGCTATGAAAGTCGTTTTATTGTTAGAAGAGGTGAAGTTCAAAAGACCTAGTGATACAATGAGAATTTGCATTCAAAGAGGAAAATATGTATAAAGGAAGAAAATGCTGCTGGTAGAGGAGGATGGGTTCTAAGATCTGAAGCCTCCAGTCACTGTCTGCAAGGACCCAGAGCTGAAAGAAGCTTGTTTTGAATTTGACTGTCCAGGGTGTGCTTTGCCAGGGGTCTATTTAAATCTATGTGTTTTACTGTTGCCTTAGTGGAGGTGTAACTGAGAGTCAGATTAATTAGGGGATTTTTGTAGTTATTATAGTAGTAATTTTGTAGACATATGTATGTGCTTACAATCTTTCTTGTATTAATACATGTTTAATTTAGTTTTATAAAAAACCTCTTGAGACTCGGTGGTCTTCTTGCTACTGAATTAAAAGCCTGCATCTCGAAACATACAAATTGCAAAATGGGTTATGACAGTTGTTTCAAATTTCCCTCTGGGATTTGAACAACTCAGCCTTTACCATTAGCTGTGTCATAATAATGCACTTGGAAAGCTTGTCAGGAGTGAGCATTCTTCCGCAGCTGAGACCGTTCAGCAGCAGCCCCATTGACAGGCTTGGAGTCGGAGCCTCTGAAGCTTCTCTGCCCACTCAAGCAACACAAAAGCATGAAAGTGCCACCAAATGTTCCAGAACTTTTCACCCCCTTGGGCACAGACTGCAAATTAATGTGCTTTTTAGGGGGCTGCAGAACAATTGGGCGACAGGGCAAGTTGTAGAATCTCCTAGCGAGAGGTGGTCATGGCGCAGTCACTGGTGGAGGCACTCAGAACCCGCTTGTAAAGTCTTTATTCAGGTTTGGACCAGTCTCCCCCATGGTTCAAGCGAACAGCGCAGCCTTGCAGAGCGGTTAGGAAAATGCCTGTGCCTGAGCTGAGAGCACAGAATGCAGTCCAGTGGTCAAAGCTGCCGCCAATTGGTCAAGTGGAGTGGGGCAGAGGTGGGTGAGGTTTCAGACAGCCATGAAGCGCACTACACACTGGCCATCCAAGTGGTGGTCAGCACTGTCCGGCATGCGTGAAGGGGCCTTGAAATGCAGCTGGAGACTTAACCAAGCGAAGTCCTCAGGGCACAGATGTCTTTCTCTCTGATCCTGCAGGAGCAGAATATCAGGATCATGGTGCTTGGTGATCTAGCTGTATATCTCATGGCTTACAGGGAGCAGAGAAGAAGGAGAAGAGAGTGATGGAGGCGGCTGGCCCACCAATGGGAGGCACAGCACCCCCAAGGTTGTCTAATAGATGGATATCCATTTGTTGAATCAGGCAGCAGAAGACATTCTGTGAATCACAAATGTTTTATTGTTAAAATATAGTTCAGTACAAATACCAGTGCCTCTCTTCCCTTCTGGATCCTTACCCTGGGCAAAACCCTCCACTACTAGGGAAAACCCCAGTATAGGCTTCAGTGAGCATCACCTGCTCTCAATTCACTCTGAAGCTTGTCCTGGTTTACTCAAAGGGAGTTGCATTTCTAATATTGTCAAAGATGAAAGTGTGGCAGGGTCTCCTGTGCACGCAGCTGAAGATCCACAGCAAGCGGTCGCTCGTAGGCGCTTTGCTAGACCCAGGGTCGAAAGACAGCGCTTGTCATTTCTGCAGATGACTGAGAACCAGTGTCAACAAAGACAGCGCATGTCTAGGAAACTGATCGGTCACATATGCCACCTGCTGCAGGATTTGGTGCCATGGGGACATGGAGGACATCTACTGCCAGTGGCCATGAAAGAGACTGAGAAGCTCAGTTTTTATGCCAGTGGCTCCTTCCAGGGCTCCACAGGTGACCTGTGTGCGATCTCACAAGCCTCCTTGCACAGGTGGATCCAAGAGGCCACAGAAGGCATCTTCATACAAAACTTTGTGCCCAGGTTCAGGAAAGCCAGGAAGCAAGAGCACTGGGATTTGCGGCAATCTCGGGTTTTCCACAAGTGCAGGGTACCATCGACTGCACTCACATGGTGCTCAGATCTCCATGGCAACAAGCAGTCAACTACATCAACTGCAATGTACAGCTGGTGTGCGACCACCACAAACACATCCAACAGGTCTGCGCACGGTTCCCAGGGAGCGTCTACGACTCCTACACCCTTAGCAGGTCTCAGATTCCTGACATCTTCCAGGGTCCACAGGGACTGCAGGGTTGGTTCCTCGGGGGCTAGGGCTATCCACAGAGGATGTGGCTGATGACGCCCATGCAGCGGCCTCAGACTGCAGCAGAAAGACAGTATAACGAGGCTCATGCCGCAACCCAGACTTTGGTGGAGCAAATGATAGGCATATTAAAAATGAGGTTCCGGTGCCTCGACAGGTCTGGTAGAGCACTGCAATACAGTCCCGAGAGGGTGTTGTACATCATTGTAGCTAGCTGCGCGTTACACAACCTGGCGCTGCAAATGGGGGGAGAAGCTGGCTGAGGAGGAGATGGAAAAACTGCATATCCCCTCTGATGAGGAGGATGTCAAAGGGGATGACGGTGATGAGATCCTCAAAGGTGACAATGCCGGCAATGAGGCCATTGCACTGGTCAGTCGAGGCAGGCGTGCTTGGGAGGCCCTGATAGCTGCAAGATTTTGGAGCATTTTGATAACTTGCAGTGAGGACAGTCCTGACTTCCTCACCTTGCACCTGTGAACATTTGACTCCTGTGTGGCTGATGGCAGCACACATACCCTCAGTGCTCATGTCATGAAAACATAACAGAGACCCTAATAGTTGCAAGATGTTGAGCTGCTGGTGGTCCTCCCTATGGATGCTTGAAGGCCCCTGGCTGATTCCTTGAGGAGAAGGGGAAGCTGGAGTGAGACAGAGCTGCCCCATACCCCTCTTATGTTGACATTGTTGGAGGCCAACTATGGTGTCAGCGATGGAGTACAGCCCGCGCAGCAGTGCAGGACCAATGTCCTGGATCAAGGTCTCCATGGCAACTGCCATCCTACCAGTGTTGACCTCGGTGCATTGGCATGCCAGTGCTATCAACTCAGACAAAAGGCAGATGGACTCCTCCATCGTCCCTTGCAATCTGAGGAGTGCACCAGACATCCCTTTTGAATGTTCTCGTGATTGTTTTTGCAGCTCCAACAACTGATTGGGGGCCGAGTCCAGAGGCTCATCATCTGACTCAGAATCAGTAGATTCCTTGCCTCCAGCAGTCCTCTGAGTGCCGGCGATCAAGGATGCCTCTGCCTCCCTGCTGTGGAACAGATTCTGTGCTGTGCTCACCAAATTGTGATCCCGAGGCAGCTCTTTATCTAGGTCCCACCAAGGTGTGTGTTGTTGTGCTGGCAGAGGGTGTGGGTGAGCGCCATCACAGGTCTTCAACAGTGGTGCCCCCAGGGTCCTCATCTGAGGTGCTCCCGGTGCTGAAGTAGGGAGTCAAGGCTGCCCGAGGGTAACGTGGCTGATAAGCCTAGCAGAGAAAGTGGAGATTATTAGTGCTTGGCAGCCATCTTACACACAGAACAGTGGACTCAGAGTAGTGTTGACAGAGGGATGATCTGGTACAGGGTCCTCATGTGGATGCTTGCCGCTGACCTCACCGTTGCCGCATGAATGGTCTATGTCCTCTCTGGCCAGCTCCAACGCGTGACTCTCGAATGGAGCGAGGACCTTGATGTCCAGCACTCCATTCCGGTCTGGGACCTCTCCCGTTGATTGTACGCGATTCTAACTTGCATAAAGACAGATGGAGAGAGTGTGAGCAAGGCGCATGCCAGGCCAAATGAGAAGGATGCTAGGTATTGCATGTGTGCTATTGGATGGGATGAGGAGGCGATCGCCAGAGGAGATGAGGCGCCAGATGAAGATGTGAGGGTGTGTGAGAGTGAGTGATGTACCTTGGGCTGGCAGTGAGTGTGTGATGGGCCTGTAAGTGGGGGAGTTGAGAGTGATGAGATGGCTGACTTACCCTGGCGGCATGGATGAGATCATTCATCTTTTTTCTGCATTGGATGGCTGACCTCTTGTGTGCAGCATTGGCACTGCTGCCTCTGCCTCCCAAGCTGGAGAGGTGAGACTGATGGGCCTCCTGTGGCCAGAGTGGGGGTAGAGGACATCGCGGTGGGCCTGCATGATGTCCAAGAGGTGTCTCAGGGATGAGTCACTGAATCGGGCAGCTGCACTCTTGGCTTTTGGGGCCATGACTTCACTGGAGCAGTCCTGGGCGGCAAGCATTGAGAACTGCCTGTGCCCGGAGTGAGGAAGCAGCGAGGTAACAGTGTGGTGGTCAAATCGGAGGCCATCTGCTAGCGAGAAGGTGCGAAAATCCACCATTGCAGCTGGTGGGTAAAACATTATTTTTCACGCCTGTTACCACACTTAGTGCAAACCTGGGACGATTCCGTCCATGTTTTGTCAAAGCTTTTCACCCTGCACTCATCAGGACAATTAGTTCACTTTTCATTTGGTATTCTTGTGAATTGTCCTGATGAGTGCAAGATGTAAAGCTTCAACAACATGTCTTTTTTCAGCAACACTTAAGTTCTGTATTACCAAATGTCTATGAGACAAAACGGTATATCTGGAAACACACGTCAGTCAACGTAGGTGGAGAAAACACTTACAGTTTGGGCTGGTTTCCAGCCTTTTCTCTTTTTGTTTAAGATTTCCAATGTTTTGCTTTACCTCTGTGCGGGTTAATTGAGACAAGGTTTTAAGTAGATTGATAATGCCACATGCTGTCATACTTCCTGTGACCTTATGTAACACCAGAAAGCTAAGAAATTGAATTATGTCCCATATTTCAAATCCTTACAATGCCTCAAAGCACTTCACAGTCAAATGAGCTACTTTTGAATTGTTGTAATTATGTCAGCAAATCTGCACACAGCAAGGTCCCACAAACATTCAGTGGTAACATTAAAGTAACATTAGGGATGTCTTGACAGAAGTCTTTAAGATAATGTAAGGGCTTGATAAAGTAGAGAGAATGTTTCCAATTGTGGAAGCGTCCAAAACTTGAGGTTCATAAGGTATTCACTGATGTATCTAATAGGGAATTCAGGAGAAACTTCTTTAACCAGCGAGTGGCAAGGATGTGGAAATTACTGCTACCAAGAGTGGTTCAGGTGAATAGCAACAAAGAAAATAGGAGCAGGAGTGGGTTATTTGGAATCTTCGAGCCTACTCTGCCATTCAATATGATCATGGCTGA
This sequence comes from Cetorhinus maximus, assembly GCF_964194155.1. Lineage (NCBI taxonomy): Eukaryota > Metazoa > Chordata > Chondrichthyes > Lamniformes > Cetorhinidae > Cetorhinus > Cetorhinus maximus. The sequence continues at coordinate 13,431,138 of NC_135904.1, forward strand.
TCTTCTATCTCAACACCATACTCCCGCGCTCTCCCCATACTTCTTGACGTCTTTAGAGTCAAGAAATTTATCTATTTTCTTCTTAAATATATTCAGTGACTTGGCCTCCACGGCCTTCTGTGGTAGAGAATTCCATTGGTTCACCACCCTCGGTGTCAAGAAGTTTCTCCTTATCCGAGTCCTAAATGACCTACCCCATATCCTGAGACTGTGACCCCTTGTTCTAGACCCACCCCCCAGCCAGAGGAAATATCATCCCTGCATCCAGTCTGCCCAGCCCTGTCAGAATTTTATATGTTTCAATGAGATCTCGTCTCATTCTTCTAAACTCCAGTGAATACAGGCCTAGTCGGCCCAGTCTCTCCTCATGCGACAATCCTGCCATCCCAGGAATCAGTTTGGTGAACCTTCGCTGCACTCCTTCTATGGCAAGTATATCCTTTCTTAGGTAAGGAGACCAAAACTACACACAATAATCCAGGTGTGGTCTCACCAAGGCCCTGTACAACTTCAGTAAGACATCCTTGCTCATGTACTCAAGTCCTCTCACAATAAATAGTATAGATGGATTTAAGGGGAAGCTAAATAAACACACGAGGGAGAAAGGAATGCAAGGATAGGGCTGGATGAAGTTGGGTGGGAGGAGGCTCATGTTGACCATAGACTAGTTCGGCCAAATGGTCTATTTCTGTCTTGTAGATTCAATGGAACTCAAGAACACATGGGAACATATGAACATACAAAATAGGAGTAGAAGGAGGCCATTTGGCCCCTTGCACCTGCTCCATGATTCAATAAGATCATGGCTGTTCTGTTCCACATTCCCATCTAGCCCCGATAACCTTTGATTCCTTTGCCTAACAAGAATCTATCTACCCCCACCTTAAAATAATATTCAGAGACCCTGCCTCCACCACCTTCTGAGGCAAAGACGTCCAAAGTCACACAACCCTCAGAGAAAAAAAAAAATCCCCACATCTCTGTCTTAAAAGGGCAACCCCTAGTTCTGGACTCACCCACAAGAGGAAACATCCTTTCCACGTCCACCTTGTCAAGAACATTCAGGATTTTATATACTTCCATCAAGTCAACCCCGCACTCTTCCAAACTCCAGTGGAAACAAGCCCAAGCTTTCCTCATAGGACAACCCGCTGATCCCAGGTATCAATCTAATAGCCAAGTGTTACCTTTAATTGACAGTGTACGTGCTGATTGAGCACTAAGATCCTGCTGCCCTTCCCCTTCCCTCTCCACCTCCCTCAACCCCACCTCCCTCAACCCCACCTCCCTCAATCCCTTCCTCCTCCTCTCCTCCTCCTGTCTGACCCTCCACACCCCCCCGGCGCGCAGAAAGGAACAGAATCATATTTTCTCTCTGAAGAAGAGTCATACGGACTGGAAACGTTAACTCTTGTCTTCCTCTCCACAGACGCGCTCAGACCTGCTGAGTTTTTCCAGCAATTTTTGTTTGCGTTTCAAATTTTCCGCGCACTCAGCTGCGACATGAGCAGGAGGAAGCTAGTCTCTGATTGGCTCAGACAACAACAACGATCCCAAGATATCATTCTGATTGGCTAATATGTAATGCATAACATGATTGGCTAAACCTGGGGCTCTTGAGGCTTTGACTGGCTGAACACGTCAGCCTGTTGAAGCCGAGGCTCTGATTGGCTGACACGTCAGCCGGTTAAAGCCGAGGCTCTGATTGGCTGGGTGGTGGAGCGCGCGCTTTTGTCGTTTCTGAGGGAAAAACGGATCTTTTCCTTTTTTTGTGGTTGTGAGGAAGAAAATTAAAATTCCCGTTAAATTTGTTGTGATTCGGTAAGTTATGGGTTTGCAGAGGGAAATTAATTTAACTTTCAGACCTCCCCGGTTGACGTTATGGTTTTTTCTGTGTGTTTAAAATTAACGTTCCACAAGTATTTTCCTGCCCGTTTTTCAGAAACGCATCTTTTTGTTTATTTGTTGTGTTTAAAAAAACCCCGAGTTAGAGAGTTTGACTTGGTTCAGATCCGGGACCGGGGTTGGTCCTGGTTTTAACGCGGCTGGAGTTGGGGAGCCCGAGCGGCGAGCGGGACCTCAGCCAAGCTCGGGAGTCTCTGCCAAAAACAAACAAAAACCTACATTTCTATAGCACCTTCCATGACCCCGGGACGATCCAAAGCGTTTAACAGCCAATTAGGTAACATTTATTTTTTGAAGGTAGGATTTAGGAGCAGGGGGGGTGGGGGGTAGGTGTCTGGAGCCAGTCATGGTTGTGGTTTCCCTCCTCTATCAAACAAATCTGTCTTAACTGAGCCTTGAATAAATGTCTCGGGTTGGCAACTGGTGATTAAATGTATTTCTGGAGGTGTTCATCAGGTGACTTACCCCAATCTCCAGCCGTTGGTCTCGTGAAAGGGAAATTGTGCTTAACCAATTTACTGAAGTTCTTTGAGGAAGCAGCATGTGCTGTGGATGAAGGAGTGGGACCTACTACTGTGCTTTGATTTCCAGATGGGATTTGATGAAGTGCCACATTATTGCGGAAAGTAAAAGCTCACGGTATAGGGGGGTAACACGTTGGCGTGGTTAGAAGAAGATTGGCCGGCTAACAGGAAAGCAGAGAGTAGGCATAAATGGGTCTTTTTTTTCAGGTTGGCAGGATGTCACAAGCAGTGTGCCACGCGGATCGGTGCTGGGACCGCGACTGTTTACAATTTGTGTAAATGACTTGGATGAAGGGATGGTTGCCAGATTTGCTGATGACACAAAGATAGGGAGGAAAGTGAGTTGTGGAGAGGACGTAAGGAGGCCACAAAAAGATATAGATAGGCTAAGCAAGCGGGAAAAATCTGGCAAATGGAGTATAATGTGGGAAAATGTGAAATTGACCATTTTTGGCAGGAAGGATAAAATAGAAACATAGAAAATAGGAGCAGGAGTAGGCCATTCAGCCCTTCGAGCCTGCTCCGCAATTCATTATGAATTGATCATGGCTGATCATCCAACTCAATAGCCTGCTCCTGCTTTCTTCCCATATCCTTCGATCCCTTTCACCCCAAGAGCTGTATCTAACTCCTTCTTGAAAACATACAGTGTTTTGGCCTCAACTACTTTCTGTGGTAGTGAATTCCACAGGCTTACCACTCTCTGGATGAAGAAATTTCTCATCTCAGTTCTAAGTGGTTTACCCCGTATCCTCAGACTGTGACCCCTGGTTCTGGACTCTCCCATATTTAAATGGTGAGAGATTACAGAGCTCTGATGTGCAGAGAGATCTGGGTGCCCTAGTGCATGAATTACAAAAGGCTAGTATGCAGGTACAGCAAGTAATTAGGAAAGCTAATAGAATGTTATCATTTATTGTGAGGGGAATTGAATACAAAAGTAGGGAGGTGGAATATAAGCTGGTTGAAGGGGGTGGGACAGGTAGAGCTGGATGGAGGGCCAGTGATAGGTGGAAGCAAAGAAGAGATTACCAATGATGTCATAGACAAAAGGACAAAGGGGTGTTGACGGTGGTGATATTAGCTGAGGAATGTGCTAATGATGACATTAAGGGTAGAAAGCAGGACGAGCAAGTGATAGATAGCCCTAGTGGGGGTGGGGTGAAGGGATCGAAATAGGCTAAAAGGTAGAGATAAAACAATAGATGGAAGTACATTTAAAAATAATGGAAATAAAATTATAAATTATTAGAAAAAGGGGGTGGGGATGGAGGAGAGAGTTCATGATCTAAAGTTGTTGAACTCAATGTTAAGCCTGGAAGGCTATAAAGTGCCTAGTCGGAAGATGAGGTGCTGTTCCTCCAGTTTGCGTTGAGCTTCACTGGAATATTGCAGCAAGCCAAGGACGGACATGTGGGCATGAGAGCAAGGTGGTGTGTTGAAATGGCAAGCAACAGGGAGGTCTGGGTCATGCTTGTGGACAGACCGAAGGTGTTCTGCAAAGCGGTCACCCATTCTGCGTTTGGTGTCTCCAATGTAGAGGAGACTGCATTGGGAGCAGTGAATGCAGTAGGCTAAATTGAGGGAAGTGCAAGCGAAATGCTGCTTCACTTGAAAGGAGTGTTTGGGCCCTTGGACGCTGAGGAGGGGGGGAAGTAAAGGGGCAGGTGTTGCACCTTCTGCAATTGCATGGGAAGGTGCCGTGGGAGGGGGTAGAGGCGTAGGGGGTGATGGAGGAGTGGACCAGGGTGTCCCGGAGAGAATGATCCCTACGGAATGCCGCCGGGGGTGTGAAGGGAAGATGTGTTTGGTGGTGGCATCATGCTGGAGTTGGCGGAAATGGCGGAGGATGATCCTTTGAATGCGGAGGCTGGTGGGGTGATAAGTGAGGACAAGGGGGACCCTATCATGGATCTGGGAGGGAGAGGAAGGTGTGAGGGCGGATGCGTGGGAGATGGGCCGGACACGGTTGAGGGCCCTGTCAACCACCGTAGGTGGAAAACCTTGGTTAAGGAAGAAGGAAGACATGTCAGAGGAACTGTTTTTGGAAGTGGCATCATCAGAACAGATGCGACGGAGGCGAAGGAACTGAGAGAATGGGATGGAGTCCTTACAGGAAGCGGGGTGTGAGGAGCTGTGGTTGAGGTAGCTGTGGGAGTCGGTAGGCTTGTAATGAATATTGGTGGACAGTCTATCACCAGAAATTGAGACAGAGAGATCAAGGAAGGGAAGGGAAGTGTCAGTGATGGACCATGTGAAAATGATGGAGGGGTGGAAATTGGAAGCAAAATTAATAAAGTTTTCCAGGTCCAGACGAGAGCATGAAGTGGCACCGAAGCAGTCATCAGTGTACCAGAGAAAGAGTTGTGGGAGGGGGCCTCAGTAGGACTGGAGACAGGCATAACTGGGGCCCATGCGGGTACCCATAGCCACACCTTTTATTTGGAGGAAGTGAGACAAGTTTGAGGAGAAATTGTTCAGTGAGAGAACAAGTTCAGCCAGACGGAGGAGAGTAGTGGTGGATGGGGATTGTTCGGGCCTCTGTTCGGGGAAGAAGCGGAGAGTCCTCATATCATCCCGGTGGGGGATGGAGGTGTAGAAGGATTGGACGTCCATGGTGAAGAGGAGGCGGTCGGGGCCAGGGAACTGGAAATTGTTGCTATGATGTAGGGCATCAGAGGAATCGCGGATGTTAGTGGGAAGAGACTGGACAAGGGGAGAGAGAATGGTCTAAGGGCTCTCCGCTTCTTCCTTGAACAGAGGCCCGAACAATCCCCATTCCCACCTCTGAGACTGTAGGTGCAAATTGTACCTGTCATGTTTCTAAAATAATGAACTTGCTTTGAGCTGTTTGACCTTGAGATCAAAGCCAAAATAATCTAATGTTTGAGTAAAAGCAAAATACTGCAGATGCTGGAAATCTGAAATAAAAACAGAAAATGCTGGAAGAACTCAGCAGGTCTGACAGCATCTGTGGAGAGAAACAGAGTTAAAGTTTCGAGTTTGTATGATTGCTCTGAAGAAGGGTCATACAGACTTGACGTTAACCCTGTTTTTTTCTCTCCACAGATGCTGTCAGATCTGCTGAGTTTTTCCAGCATTTTCTGTTTTTATTATCTAATGTTTAGCTTTTGAACTATTGTTATTTATTGAAGACACTTATTGAATTATTGGCTGTGCCTGTTCTAAATATTACATGGCGCCATCTTATTGTGGGACAAAAGCCATAGGAGTCTGGAGTGAGCTGAAGTCAGAAAGTCTTTATTACAATCATGCAGGGGAGAGCCTTCAGTGAACAGAAGTCTCCCAAAAATTCCGTCACAGCAGAGCTATTCATACGGCAGCTTATCAGGAAGTGTCCCTTTGTACTACCACATTGTCTCGTACACACTGTCTGATAAGCACACCAGTAGCTTATGGTGGAAAGATACAGAGAGAGAAATAACAACTTTAACAGTATGAACTTTGGTAGCCCTTCACTTTCCACATCGCTATGTTGTAACTTTTCTAATTTTTTTTATTTTGGAAATTCTGTGATTTCCTGTTGCATTGGTAATCAGTATATCGTTTAAATTAGTCAGACAAATCACAAGGTTCACATGGCAATGCTGTTAACTGGTATCCAATTTTTCAACAGTTTGAATAACTGGGCTGTTCTTACAAATGACCTCTGGTGAAAATTTTGGCAACTGGAAATGACATTTTAATTTACATCTTAGTGTATTGAGCGTTGGATGTAGTGCTTTAGATAAATCCTATATAAGGGACCAGAAATTCAGATGAGGTTTAAATTATAACCTCTAATCCTAAATTTGAGCTCCAGTTTAAAAATTGGTGGAGCAGCCAGGTAGTTTGTTTCCTTTAGCCCTGATTATGTAAGAATTGTTCACCCATTTCTTAAAATAAAAAAAAACTGTATTGTTAGATCAGGTGTACAGTGCCAAACTTCTGGTGGAGATCCATAATCACTTCTCCAGACACCAGAGGCAAGTTAACTTTTCACTCCTGCATCTTAGCAGCTGATTAGAAATATTTTCAGAGGGTGAGCATGATTCCCTTTCTGCTTTTTAGTAAGAAAAGGACAATAAATAATATAATTGTGCAAAATGGCCAGTGGAACTTTGGAGCAGTGAGAAGGAGAAGACAATTTGTCCTTGGGGCTTGGAAGCAGAGCTCATCCGTCAGTGTTTTATCTGTGATCCTCTACACAATGAGCCAAACACTTGATTTTTTTCCCCTCTCCTTGTTGGGAGCATGGCTGCAGAATTGTACCTCAATGAAGCAGCAATTATGTATGTGTGATCATAATACAGTGAGTGGGTGTTTGCAAGCTAATTAATCATGGGGGATGGTGGGTCTGATCCTCTCCTCACTGGATGCTGCTGCATTTCCTGACAGCAATCCTGTTGTCTTTTGGGTTTTTTTGTGCCCTTCCCAATCCAGGAGTACTGAAGCGAGTTGTGATAATTGCTTGTCTGGGATTGGTTAACTCAACACAGAAGAAGGACTGTCCCTTGGCTGTCAACTGAGCTTCTTTCTAATGGATCTTCTTGGTCTGAGGGTCAGGAAGAAAAAGGGAATGTAATAATGAGAAAATAGGTTGGTTGGCTAGATGGCTAGAGTGTGGTTCAAAAAAAATAACGCCAGCAGCGTGTCTTCAAAATCTGTACTAGTTGAGGTAGTTCTTTGGGGCCTACCTTCTTACTTTGCCTCATAGTGATATTTTGGCATAAGGTCATGATTGGCAACCCTTGGTCAATGAGGGTACTACATAGAGAGAGAATAATGAAAGCTCTTACTTGACTGTGTCTTTTTATCCAAATGTTTTTGGATGACAATATAACACAGTAACACCATATAAAGAAATGCTGGTATGAATCTAGCTACTGCATGCCATTTCAAATAATATCAATGATCCATTGACTTCACCATCCTAATTTATTTTCGTAAAGTGGATAGGACAAACAGCTGTGATGGGTGATACTTTGGAAAATGGCTTGTTCGATATCCCTGACTATGATCACTTAGAAGACGAAATCTTTCCACCACTCCCTCCTCCATTATCACCTGGACAAAGGGAAGATGGTGACGTTTTTGCTGCTGGGGGTAAGTCATCAGGTTCAAATTGTACTGTGCTTTGTAAGTAATTGTGAAATTGTTTTAAATGTGAGATCCAGTACAGCAGGAAATGAATAGAATAGAATAAAATATAGTATCTTTCTTTTAAATTAAAGACTTGGAATGCAGAAAATAAAATGTCTATTTAATGAACCAGAGCCTGAAACTAGGAATAAGCTATTCAGGTCACTAAACCTGCATGTATAATTTATGTTGTCAGAGCTAATTGATCTACTGGTGGAAATGGCTTACAACATTAGTTAAACTTCTAAGAAATATGTTACACTGAACTTGCAGAAACAATAGAGTAAAAAGCCTGGAATATAAATTTAACATTATGATTTGTTCATCCCTTACATTTTGATGGTCCTAATCACGAGGGGAGGCAGTGTCACTGGACTGGTATTCTGGAGACCCAGAGTGATGCTCTGGGGACCTGGGTTCGAATCCCACCACAGCAGATGGTGAAATTTGAATTCCGTAAAAAAAAAACTGGAATAGACGTCTGATGATGACCATGAAACCATTGCTGGAAATCTGTCCTTACCTGGCCTACATGTAACTCCAGAACCACACCAATGTGGTTGACTCTTAACTGCCCTCTGAACAAGGGTAATTAGGGATGGGCAATAAATGCTGACCCAGCGACACCCACATCCCATGAACGAATAAAAAAAACACTCTTCAGTTATTGTATTAATTTAAATATCTGTGGAGTTCCCCTTCAGTGAATTAAACATTTCTTTAATTTTACGAGGATATACTCAGTGAGGTGGGGAGGTTTCACTTCATTCCTATTTTGTGTTGTGGTTTTTTTTCTCCCCCTGCCAACCCCTGCAAATACACATCATGTGTGTGTTCTTTGAATTTGTAATTTGTGGTTGATCTCCGATTGTCTTCTCCACAAGGCACCAGGGGCTGTGGTAGAAGAGTGAGAAAGTTGGGAGACAATACATGGGATGTGGATATGTGGGGTTTAAAAAATGTTAAAATATGGTTTAAAAAAAATGATTGGCCCTTGGGACACTTAAGCCAGTCGCAAACAGTTCACTACTCAGACCCCAAGGCAGTCATTCATCTGTGACCCTTTATAAGTGTGAAACCCATGGACTATGGCGGATACCCCATGGAGTTGCTCAGAGTATCCATTTCAGCCACAAGTTTAGTTACTGTTCACTCAACGCCAGATGAGGTCAGTTAGAGTTTAATTTTGCTTCAAGCTGAAGGTCAGAACCCAGGATGAACTGCCTGCCTTTTTTGTAGCTAGGTCAGTCCAGTAAGAATGCAGAAAAACTGATTCTTGTGTATCATCACATATAAAAATACTTAATTTTCAGAATGACATTGATAAATAAAGGTTAGAATTAAGTTAACATTGAAGAAGAAATCATTTGGAGTCTAAAGATATAATTGTGTCCTTTAAGGGGAAAATGGGGTAAATATTTGAAGCAGAAGATGAAAAATTGTGGGGCAGCGGGATAAGTTTGGGGATTGATACAGGCTTTGGGGAGAGCATGGGGCAGTGGTATTAATTTGGGATTCATGCAGGGCTATGGGGAGTGAGAGGGGCAGTGATAGTTTGGGATTACTTTAGTAAAGCGCTTGCACAGTGTGTGGAGAATAACTCACCTTCTGACTCCCCAAAGCTTGTCCACAACCTACAAGGCACAAGTCAGGACTATGATGGAATCCTATCCACTTGCCTGGATGAGTGTAGTTCCAACAACACTCAAGAAGCTTGACACCATCCAGGACAGAGCAGCCCGTTCGATTGGCACCCCATCCACTACCTCCAACATCCACCCTCTCCACCACTGATGTACAGTGGCAGCAGTGTGTACCATCTATATGATGCACTGCAGTAACTCACCAAGGCTCCTTTGACAGCACCTTCCAAACCTGCAGTTTCAATCATCTAGAAGAACAAGGGCAGCAGATGCATGGGAACACCTACCTTGCAAGTTCCCTTCCAAGCCCCACATCACCCTTACAACTATATCACAATTTCTTCACTGTCACTAGGTCAAAATCCTGAAACTCCCTACCAAACAGCACTGTGGGTGAACCTAAACCACATGGACTGCAGCAGTTCAAGAATGTGGTTTACCACCACCTTCTCAAGGGAAATTAGGGATGAGCTATAAAATGCTGGCCTAGCCAGTGATACCCACATCCCGTGAAAGAATTTTAAAAAAAGTTCTGCCTAGCGTTTGCTGCGCAGACTTACTACAGCACAGAATGTTTTAATAAAAGTTAGACCATCGTAGTTTTTTTTACATAAGCGCTTAAAAAGAGGAATTTCTGGTAAAGTCAGAAAACCTAGTAGATTAAAGGCACACGTTTCTGCCCTGAGTGATTGAAGAAATGGGGTTAAAGTTCAATTATTTGCAGTTGTAATGCCAGTAGAACTTTTTTAAGTGAGTTAACTTGTTCTTGAACAAAGTTATTCCCTAATATAGCAGACTACACCAAAGGAAGACCCACTGAGACTGTGTTAGCTCTTTTAAAGAATAATCCAGTCAGTCCCTCTCCTCTGCTCTTGCCATGGCCCTACAATTTTTTTCCTCCACGTATTTTAAAAGCAATAGAACCACTCCAGTTTTTTCTCCAGTTTAAAATAGATTAAGCTAAGGAAAGGTAAGATTTCTAGTTTTTATTTAAAGTACATAAATAATTTAATTTTTTTTTACTGTATTTAACTTAAAGTAGGGGATTTTTTCAACTAGAGGCATGGCAGGGCAGCTCAGTCCTGTGTTATGTACTGCCTACAACATGTGGGAAGTCCTAGACGCTCCTTGAGCTCTGACCGACCATGTGTGCAGGAAGTGCCACCAGCTGCAGCTACTTGAGCTCCGAGTTTTGGAGGTGCATCATGTCCGACCAATTTGATTGAATTTTTCGAAGAGGTGACCAGGTGTGCAGATGAGGGCAATGCATTTGACGTAGTCTACTTGGACTTCAGCAAGGCTTTTGATAAGGTCCCACATGGGAGACTGATGACAAAGGTAAGAGACCCTGGGATCCAAGGCAGTTTGGCAAATTGGATCCAGAATTGGCTGAGTGGCAGGAAGCAGAGGGTGATGGTCACGGGGTGTTTTTGTGACTGGATGCCTATGTCCAGTGGGATTCCACAGGGATCGGTGTTGGGTCTCTTGCTGTTGTGGTATATATAAATGATTTGGACTTGAATGTAGGAGAATTGTTCAGTAAGTTCGCGGATGACATGAAAATTGGTGGGGTGGTAAATAGTGAGGAGGATATAGACGGGCTGGTGAGATAGGCTGACCAGTGGCAAATGGAATTTAATCCGGATAAGTGTGAGGTGATGCACTTGGGCAGGACAAACAAGGCACATGATGAACGGTAGGACCCTGGGAAGTACTGAGGATCAGAGGGACCTTGGTGTGCATGTCCAGCGGTCCCTTAAGGTAGCGGGACAGGTAGATAAGGTGGTTAAGAAGGCATATGGGATACTTGCCTTTATTAGCCAAGGCATAGAATATAAGAGCTGGAACAGTATAAAGTTCTGGTTAGGCCACAGCTAGAGTATTGCGTGCAGTTCTGGAATCCGCATTGTAGGAAGGATGTGATTGCACTAGAGAGAGTGCAGAGGAGATTTACTAGGATGTTGTCTGGGTTGGAGAGTTTTAGTTATGAGGAGAGATTGGATAGACTGGGGTTATTTTCCCTGGAGCAGAGAAGATTGAGGGGGGACATGATTGAGGTGTATAAAATTGAGTGGCATAGATAGGGTAGACAGGAAGGAACTTTTCCCCCTGGCGGAGGGATAAATAACCAGGGGCATAGATTTAAGATAAGGGGCAGGAGGTTTAGAGGGGATGTGAGGAATAATTTTTTTCACCCAGAGGGTGGTGGGAATTTGGAACTCACTGCCTGAAAGGGTGGTAGAGGCAGAAACCCTCATAACATTTAAGAAGTATTTGGATGTGCACTTGCGATGCCGTGGCATACAATGCTATGGGCCTAGTGCTGGAAAATGGGATTAGAATAGTTAGGTACTTGTTTGACTGGCGCAGATTTGATGGGCCGAAGGGCCTGTGCTGTAGACCTCAATGACTCTGAGTTGGCAAGATTCAAACTTGTGCAAGGAGACGGCAATGGATTTCTAACCCATCACCCTATCGACTCAGGCAAAGTACCCAGCAAACTGCCATGGTGAGATTTGAGCTAATGTTCTCTGGATTTCTAGTCCAGTAACAGCCACTGTACTATTGCCCCCACTAATGTATTATTTAATGTGTTTTTTTTTGTTCTCTCAGAAGAGGAAGGCAGACAAGAGGGAACTGAGTCCAAAGAACCTGTAGTTCTCAGGAAAGTTGTGAAAAGACCACAGCCTAAGCTGGATGCTCAGCGGTAATTAACATTTTTAACTTTGTTGAAGTGGGTGTTTTGCTTCCTGTGGCTATTGTAGACAGAATCATTTCCCTGGAGCGCTTGGTACAATGCAGAGACTTGGCAGTATCACTATCATATCTTATCACTTGACCTGCCCAAGCCCCCAGTGGGGGAAAAAATTAGTTACTTTATTTTTAGAAGAACATATCATTTGGAGCAATGAGCGTACTAAAAGTAGGATTTAAAAAAAAATTGAACTGCCTGTAAAAATTCTTCCCAGGCATTTTGGGGAGTCGGCAATGTTTGATGCCACTGCTCTGTTATCAGAGAATGGCACAGGGTGGGTTTCTATCTCACATCTACTATTTCCTGGAATGTAGTTGCTGATAGGCTAGGCAGCCCTTGCCTATATATTACTGAGTGCCTGTTATGTGTGTCTGTCTGTCTGTGTCTTGTGTGTCTCTTTTTCGCCCATCCACCCACCCAGATTTCCCTCTTCCTCCTAGCCCACCAACACAAGGCCTGTTGTGCCCCTGTTGCTGTTTCAACAGTTGGGAATCTGACTCTTACCACTGTGCTAGCTCTCCTACCTCTCAGAAGATCATGGGTTCAAGCTCAACTTCAGGCTTAAGCATGTAAGCTTAAGCTGATACTCCAGTGCATTATGGAAGGTGTGCTTCACTTTGGAGATGCATATTTCAGACAAGATGTTAAAACAAGGCCTCATTTTCCCCCTCTGGTAGTCATGAAAGATCCTGCAGGGGAGTTTTCCAGTCTCCTGGCCAACATTACTAATAAAACAGATTATCTGCTTGTTATCCCATTGCTGCTTGTGAGAGCTTGCTGTAGGTAAATAAGATGCCACGTAAAACCATAGAAAAGTTATGGTGCAGAAAGAGGCCGTTCAGGCCATCGTGTCTGCGCCAGCCAAAAAGAGAAAAAAGAATCTAGCCGCTCACTTAAATCCCACTTTCCAGCACCTGGTCCGTAGCCTCACAGGTTACAGCGCTTCAGTTGCAGATCCAGGTACTTATTTAAATGAGTCGAGTGTTTCAGCCCCAACCACCGATTTAGGCAGTGAATTCCAGACACCAACCCTCTGGGTGAAAAAGTTTTTCCTCATGTTCCCTCTAATCCTTCTACCAATCACCTTAAATCTGTGCCCCCTGGTAATTGACCCCTCAGCTAGGGGAACCTGTCTACTCTATCTAGGCCCCTTATCATTTTGTACACTGAATTGGATTACCTCTTAGCCTCCTCTGTTTTAAGGATGACAACCCCAGCCTATCCAATCTCTCCTCAAAGCTACAATTTTCAAGCCCCGGCAACATCCTTGCACATCACCTCTGCACTCTCTCCAGAGCAATTATGTCCTTCCTATATTATGAGAGGGACTGATCCTCACAAGTACTTCCCTGTCTGTAAAGCATTTTGGGATGTGCTGAGGTCATAAATGACGCTATGTAAATGCAAGTTATTTCCTTTACTGTGGAGCACTTTGAAATGTCCTGAGAAAATAAAAGGTTGTATGTTTATTTCCTAACACGTATAGCTTAGCATTATATTAGGTGGTGCCATTACCCACTGAGTAAGTCAGGAACTCTATTTGGGTACCTGGTGGGGTGGGAGAGGAGATTTCTGAATACCAGTTCTGTTGTAATCTTGTGAAAAAATGAAATACTGAATTGTACAAATATCTCCTGGCTTCATTTCACTTTAGGGGTATTCGCATGTCTTTTCTGCAGCCTTTACTGCGTCACCCCAGGCTGTTTTTACTTTGTGTACCATATTGTGATTTGGATTGCAAGCTCCCCCTCCTCCAAGGCTGTAATGACCACTGGAGTGCAGATTGTGATGAGACATTCCTGACCTTGTCTCAGAGTCCCCATGACACAAGTGGGCATGATATTTTTTTCTTGCTGTGGTTTAAGTATCCTAAGGAAAAGTGCTCCAGATCTCTCTCTTCTCCCCACTGCGCTCACAACTCCTCCCCCTGCCACTCTCTCTCAACTCTTTGCACCCCCCTCCCCCCCAGCACAATTGCCCCACTCCCTGCTCCCACATCTCTCTACTGCTCTACTGTGTTCCATGCCCACTCTTTGGGGCCCAAACAAAATGTTTCCAATTGTCCCTTACTTTTCTAGTGAAAACATTTGCTTTATAACCTTATGTTTGGGTTGTATTCTGGGTTTAGCAGGGGTCACTATGCATCTAGTGATATACAGTCTTTTTAGATCTAGTTTTGAGTTCTTGTATAACTGCTTGAGATCAAAGTTTCTTTTTCTATATTAAAAGATTAGTTTCAGATCGTGGATTGCCAGCTTTACGGAATTTGTTCAATAACGTCCGATTTAAAGGCAAAGGACATGAGGTAAGTCAGAAGGATAAAAGTTTCCCAATCCAGTGATGCCTAAATTTTAAAATTCCCTCCATGCCCTTGGCCCTCTCTCTCTTTTTGCAACCTCCTCCAGCCTCACTAGCCTCCCAAATCTCTGGATTGTAATTCTGGCTTCTTGTGCATCCTCTGTTTTATCATCCCACCATTAGTGGCTGCGCCTTGATCTGTCTGAGCCCTACGTTCTAGAATTGCTGCCTTAAACCGCTTTACCTCTCTACCTTCCTCTCCTTGTTCAAAACGCTTCTTAAAACCTACCTCTCTGATCAAGTTTTATGTCACCTGTTCTAACATCTTATGTGGCTTATGTTAAATGTAGAATATGTTAAATTTTGTTTGATAATGCTCCTGCGAGGTGTTTTGAGATGTTTTACAATGTGAAGGCATTATCTAAATGCAACTTGTTTCTGCCCAATGAACAAGCTTCTGAATTAGTCTGTGGAAGAGACCCTCTTCCTGTTTCACTGCATGGTCTTCATCATTGGTTGCTCCATTGACCAAGATTGTCAATTTTAGATTTCTCTGCACCATGTATGCACCTTCTCTCTTTCTTGATACGGTATTGATTGGCTATAATAAGAAAAATCATTGCAGTTGTAATTTATAATGTTTGTATTTTCTCTTGCCCCAGTCCTCCTTTCCAGTGTTGACTCCTTGTAATGGGGCAGTTCTACAGGAATTGTTATCCTTTGGCACCTTGCCTGTTATTTACTATTCGTGAGATCTGACGGGCTAATTGGCTGCAGAGGGTAGCACTTTGAAAAATAGCAGCTCAAACTTCACACTGACATTGCTAGAGCAGCTATCAGGAGTGCAGATTAAGCATGTTTAAAGCAACGCTCATTCACTCTGATCCTTTTGTGGATACAAATGCAGTTTTGTAAACCTTTTGAGCTCTTAGCTATTTCATGAATATTTAATATTGATGGGCACAGTGGATAATTGGAGCAGAGATGGTTATCATGATTCATACCTGACCTAACTGCCTAGAAACTTGGAGTGCCAAGTTCTGTGCAGAATTCAATATATTAGTTTAACTTTTTTTCTTTTGAAACTTGAAACTGACTTGGGAATCCCTTCGTATTTCAGTACATTATCATGGTGCATTTTTTTGTTTGTCCATGGGTGTTGCTAGCTCCGCCAGCATTTTATTTTATTGCCCATCCCTAATTACCCATTTAAGAGCCATTGCTGTGGGTCTGGAGTCACATGTAGGCCAGACCAGGTGAAAACAGTAGATTTCCCTTAAGGGCATGAGTGAACCAGATGGGTTTTTACAACAATTGACAATGGTTTTATGGTCATCATTAAAGTTTTATTTCCAGATTTTTAAATTTAATTCTTATTCCATGGTGGGATTCGAACCCCGATCCCCAGAGTATTCCCCTGGGTCTCTGGAATACCAGTCCAGTGATAATATCACTGTGCCACTGCCTGTTGCCTCAGTTGCTGTTACAGGCACTTTGTTTCTTGGGTTGGGTTACGTATGATCTCTTCTCGATAAAGTTTTTAAAAATGAATTAATACCACAATGGTCATGCAGTAGTATATGCTAGAAACAATGAAAGTGTTCATTTACATGCTGGCACTGCGTGCAATAGTGCAGATGTTCTGTGCAGTCCCAGGACTACACTTCACTTGCACAATATCAATTGGCATACATTAAAATGAAGAAGCAGAATGGATTTTATTAATTAAAACTGAGGGCTGTGACTCTAAATCAGATCAGCATCTGAAAGACAAAGCTAAATTAAAAGTTTTTCAGCTGAGACTGTTCATCACAATACTTGAGGGTTTCCACCTGGAGCATTAACCTATCTTGTTCAGATGAAAACTGGTTCTGATTTGGCAATGCACTGGGAGTGGAGGGTCCAATACTGCCCAGAAAACGAGCAAGTCAGGGTTTCCCCACTTGCTGTGGAATTTTAAAACCACAATGTGAAACTTTTAGCCCTGACAGGTTCCTGATTGGCAGGTTTTGCTTCCAGTCAGGCAGGGAGCATTCTGGGGCAGGCGGCAGGACCAGTTAGGTCTAATCCCTGGGGAGAGTTGAGGTTAGATAGTGGGAAAGCTTTGAGGCCTGGAGGAAATGTTCTTGCTCCTCCTGGTTCATAAGGAGTGCTGTTAAGACACTTGTCTTCCCAAGGTTGTCCTTGCCTCCCTGTAGCTGCAAGATTTCCTGACACCTGAAAACCAGTGAGGTCACAGCTAGAGTTAGTTAAATCTGAGACTTCCTGTCTCAGTCACATATTAAAAATGCCAACCCACCTTCTGGGAGTGTGTTGGATGCGGACCCCTTGTCCACCTCCATAAAACCCAGAAGTTGGGCAGTTGGTAAGCTCGTTCAAATGTGCTCGGAGTTTATAATAAAAATGGTATTTTATTCAAGAATACGTTTGCAGCCCAAAAGTTGAATTGCAGTGTGACGTATCAAAAAATCCATACACAAGCTAATCAAGTTATAAACATGGAAACATGACAATTGTGTAGCAACAAAAATAGGCAAACAAATTCAACAAGTAACTAGAAAGTGGTGTGGGACTGGAAAGCAATATTGAATTAAAATTACATACCAATACACCATTCCTTCTTTACAGGCATGGAAGTACAAAGAGCTTTCACCATTTTAAGTACTTCATTGAGGATCTGAACCATGTGTGGAATAGGGCTGCATTAGCACCTTTCCGTCCTACATCTTACAGGCTTGAATTTAGTCGAACTTCTGAATTGTCTAGATTGCTTTGGGTGTGGTGGTTGTAACCAATTTCAGAATTGGTTAGATTGCAAAAGGGATTTTCCAATTTTAAAGAATTCCTGCCATTTAGACCCCATCCCCAACCAATCCCACCCAAGTTAAAATTCTCCCATTAGTATATTTGGTGAGTGATGCTGCTGAACAGCGAATTGTTCTCCTGTGTATTTCTGACATGGTATGTGATTTTGGTTTTTAATCCTGTACATAGTTCACGATGTTTTTTGTTCTCCTCCTTCCCCCACTTCTGTGAAGAGTGAAGATGTGAAAACTCTCCTTTGGCACATGGAGCATTGGGCTCATAGGCTGTACCCTAAATTACAATTTGAGGACTTCATTGACAAAGTGGAGGCCTTGGGTAGTAAAAAAGAAGTTCAGGTACCTTTTCAATATTTAAAGTTTAAGTTGTGTCTCCCCAATCTTAATTGGGATGCAGTTGTTTCCGAAAATGGATTTTTAAAACATTTTATATTTAGCAAGAAACACTGAATGGGATTGCTTCAAAAAGGTATTGGATGTGAGTAAATCAGTTTTAGTATTGTTTTATTGGTTAGTGAGTGATGTTGGTAGAATTGTTCCTGTGCTTAGATGTACAGCCCATGCTTGCACTCTTGTCAGAGGAAGGAAGAAGTGGTACAATAGTAACACTAATCATGTCATGGTTGGAAAATATCACATGGCACTATTTGGAGAGTTCTGTCTGTCCAAGCAAATGTTTTATTCCTCAGCCACCGCCAGATTAATTGTTTATCTCATTGCTATTTTCTCCATCTATTTCCATGCATGATAGTTAACTTATATTTTCCAAGCCTCTGCCAATTGGTCACTTATGGGCTTTTGGAATAGTTGTAATTTGCTTGTATGTTTGTTGGCTCCTTGTCTTGACATTGGGTATAATTCCAAGCAACACAGCCATAGAAGTCAAATCTACAGTCCACAAACAATTCTGCTCTTTGCCTGTGTTTACTAGGAAGCGCGTTAACTGGCTGGTGTGACATTTAGAATTCTCCCTTTGGTATTCGGCTTAGCCACTGCTTGACCTGTTTGGAGTGTGGTGAGATGGGATTCTTGTGTGCTAACTTTATGGTACAAGTGATTTTTGATCTTAGTTAAGATTTTGTAATCTACTCCCATGGTCAGAAAGAGAAATTTATTCAGGCAAGAGCATTTAGCTATGGGAGTAATTAATTTCAATTGAGGTGGTGGGATGTTCTTATTCTATTGGGTTGCAGTTCATCTGGTTTTGTTTTCCCCCATCCAAAGTTGTCAGTTTTCACATTTAGAGCTGACCTCTTCCTTTTAGATAACAAATGGAACAACTGGGCCTCAATGCTGCACCATCAACTTTTGCAGTGTGATATGGTGCAAACTTCCCTGTAGCTATGTACAGCTTCAGTTGCTCTCCTATTTGTCCACGATTTTCGGTTATGCTTTTTGTCAGTATTTGCCATTGTAAACTGTTGCGCGAACTTTTCCCATTCACTTTTGGTAATTGTCACCATGTAGTAGAAAACTCCAGCCGTTAGGTGGCCCTGGAGTGAGTTTCTGAAGTTTCACAGTTCTATTTTGCATATACTTTAAAAACTTTAATTCATCAACTGAACCTTGGGCGAGGTCTTTGTTAATCTCCTAATATGTAACATCATTTCAAGAGATTAATTTTTGTATTTGTTCATTTTTACTTCTTACAAATCTACAATATTTATTAAAATAAAAAACGAATAGACTGGAAACACTCAGCAAGTGAAAGATGGCATCTGTGGAAAGAGCAAGCCAGCATTAAAGTTTCAGGTCAGTGACCATTCCTGCAGTTTATATTTGTCATTTTTATATTCCAGAGCTGCTTAAAGAAAATTCGCCTCGATATCCCCATTACACATGAAGACTTTATTTCTAATGAAGGCAAGTGCTCCTTTCAAATCTTTGTTCAAAATTACTTTAGAAACTTAGTGATGATTCAGATGGGACGTATAATAACAAAGCATTTTACAGCCTGTTCTAAAGTAAATATACCACTGATTCTATACTACTCATTCTAAGGTTTATTCCTGAGGCTTTTTCCAACGCATTAACTTGTATCTTGTTTATAATTCTAATCCTTGCTCATACCACTGCATATTAGGATCTGGTTTTGTCTATAACTCATTTTTTGGGGGTGGGGGTGGTTGGCGGTGAGGATGTGTTTGGGCATCAATGGAATCATTCTAAATTTATTTTTAGGAATTAGAGCATTAGCTCCAGGCTGTAAGGCTTGCATTGACTGGATAGTGTGTTGCTTTTTTCCTTTTTGATTTTAAGTGGTATAATGTAATTTCCTGCCTTGAATAACTGATGTTCTGGGATATCCAAAAGGGTATAATAGAACCTGCTCTCTGCAGTGTGAGAAAGGTGTGGTTGTTTAGTTATGTGCATAATCTAGCAATGCAGCCAGAGTTTACAACACTAATTGAAACCTGTGAAACGTTGCATAGAAAACAAAATCAAACTTAAACTGTCAATTTAAAAAATCATTTCCACTTTGTCCTGCACACCCCATTGCTGTTTGTGGCACCTTGCTGTGCATACTTTGGCTGCCCCATTTTCCCACAACAGTGATTAAACATAAAAATTGTCTTTGGGACATGCTGAGGTTGTGAAAGGAGCTATGCAAATGCAAGGTCAGTGTAGAAAGAAGAAAGGGGCATTGAGTCCATCTTTCATTTTAAGCTGCTTTTGCCTAAATGCCAAGCCCCTAACCATTCTAGATTAAACTGGAACTAATACTCTTTGTATCTGAGACTGCAAAGCAACACATTTCATTTTACATAAAACATATATCATGTGCCACCACACATTATAAATTATTAACATATGCCTTGCCCGGTTTTATATAACAGAGGTGCATTAGGGGACCTGACATGAAGGTATCCCCGATGTGTGTTCTTTCACTTTTTCATAAAAGGAGAAATTCGATCATCCCCTCCCACCCCCCAAAGCTGGCTGATGAGCCTTCTGATAACTTGCCTCAAGTAGCCATTTTGTGTTCACCTAAACCGTAAGCTGTGGATCGTACACAGCCAAGCCTGATCTTACACACACATTGCAAAATGAAAACAGGCATATTTGGCTACACCAGTATGTGGTGTTTATCTTCCACTTAAGTGTTCCCCTATACCTTTCATTTTCCTTTCCTATCTGATTCTTAAATGTAACACAGTCTCTGCTTCAATCACTAGCAATGCATTCCAATCTCTCAGCCCTGTCAGTTAAAAAAAAATTCTCTTGCTTTCTGTCCTAAATCTCTTGCATTTAATCTTGTACGATCTTGTCCAACATGAACACTTTCCAGCAGGAATCGTAACATTATGATAAAGGACAGGAAAACCTTTTCTCTTCTGCTCAGTCCAGGGGAGCAGAGACCAGTTGTAGCTTTCACAATACTGTCCTAACAGTCAGCAACTCCAAAAAGAACACAAAACAAACCTGGGATTTTCATCTTTGACTTAATGTACATTAGATACTACCTTCACCCTCCAGAACTATGGTTTTAAATGTGGAATCCATTATTACAATTTGTTTCTCCACTCTGCTGAAGCCCAGTCCTATAGGCAAAGTTCCCCAAGTGGCTATTATTGTGTAAATCTTGAGGATAAAATAGCTGTGACTATTCAGTCTGAGAGATCACTGCTAGGCCTAGTGCTATCCTAATGCATTGATACTCATGTATTCCCTATGGTAAAGGGGAGGAAAAAAGAAATAGCAACTAGGAGTGGGGTCTGTTTTGTTAACTTGTCAGATATGAACAGAATTAGGAACTTGTTGGTCTCTGCAAGTTTTTTCTAGATAATACTGAGGCATCAGCAGGATTCAGTTTTTGAGAGCCATGATAAATTGATAATCAAAATTCTTCTTTGAAACAACATTTAATTACAGATGTAGAGAACGAGGATGGCCTCCAAATTGATAACTTAGAAGCTTCATTCAATTCAATGCCTAGCCAACCAGCCGCAGAATCGACTCCCAGCTCAAGTATACTCTCTGAGGAACAGCAGTTTAGGATCGAAAGGAACAAACAGCTTGCACTTCAGAGACGACAAGCAAAACTCCAGTCAGCAAATCAGATGCCCTCCAATGGTAAGTGTGTTTTTTAATTGAATTTACTACAGGCAACTAACTCTTTAATTTCTGTACTTTAAAAAAGATTATTCTGATTTATTTTAAGGCAGATTACTATAAAGTGGGAAAGAGTAGGAAGTATGAGATTTCCTTTTATCTACTCAACAAAATTTGCTTTCAAAAAGATACAGCCACTATCTTGCGCATTGTGGAGAAATTGGAATTCAGCAGCTTACAAGCGTGCTTCCTTATCACTTGTTCCATTACCTAGTGATTAAGGTGTGGCTGGAACAAAAGGCGCTCGTTAAATGTGGTTCCTGCTGATAGGGCTTATGGAGAATCTTGTTTTCCTATGATAGTTTTATTTAAAAGAGCAAAATGTACACTTTTGACCTATTTTAAAATCTGTTACTGCTCTTACCACTCCTGCCTGCCCTAACAAGTCCTGTTTCTTTAGTCAAGAGTGAAATTTGATTCAGTGACTCCCCAAAGCATACTATGCTAATTTAAACCAGGTTCAGCACTATGTTCATTTCTCGTAACAGATATTTATATGGTTTGAATTTATAATTTTATTCTTTGAAATTCAATTTGAGCATATTCTTTTGAGTTTGGGCTTTAATAGAGTGTCTTTTGGTGATGGTTCTGACAGTCTAATTAAACAAAAAATTTGGTTTTGTAAAACTAACTTTTGTATTTCTACCATATAATAATCACTGGTATATCATGGTGACAGGGACGGTGCTGAGAAACTGTAGTATTTCATACTCTATGTTCATCAGTGGAACAGAGCCTGGGTATTTATGGTATCTGGTTATCACTGGATGTTTTCAGAACCGTTGCAGTTCAGTCAGCTGTTAAGTTTTCCCCTGCATTAGCTGTGTGCTTTGCAATGTCTGGTGGTTGTGAAAAGCACTACAGAAGTGCAAGTCAGTGTTTCTTTCTACAATGTGCCATAATATGTCTCGGTACTCTAAGAGAATTCTGGATTTCTTCCCCCTAAGAACTAGGTTAGTAACATAGCTCAATGGTAGCATTCCTTCCTCCCTTTTGGAAGGTTGTGTGTTCAAGTCTTTCTCCAGAGATGAGCATAAAATCCAAGCTGGCAGTCCAGTGCACTACTAAGGGAGTGTTGCATTGTTGGAGAAGCCATCTTGCTGTCTGCCCCTTGAGGTGGACGAAAGATCCCACACCACTACTTATCCCTTAATCAACACTACTAAACTGGTTAGTATTTCATTTCTTTGGATCTTACAACAGTGACTATACTTAAAAGTAATTTAGGTTATGGCTGCCCAGGTTTTTTAAATGTATAACTGTTACAGAAAGACTTTCATCCCATTGTAAACAAAAGATTTGTTGCCAACCAATGACAGCTTGTCTGTAGATTTAGGTCTGCACTTCTGTTAACTCTCAGGAGTAAATTCTATCAGACTGTTGTTCTAGATTGCTATATAGTAGGGATCAGGGACTGCAGCAAAATTCAATCCTGTTGCCTCATCTCCATTTTTTTCAACCTTGTTCAGCTGCTCTCAATAATATTCACCAACTCTTCCCAAATTTAAATGTTTGTACTGTAGAATTCAAATAATGGTTATATTTCTTTTAAGAGCATGCTGTTGAGATCATCCTGCAATGCAAATGGGGCCAGGTGAAAGCAAGTAAATGGGTATCTTACTGAATCTCTCACTATAAACCATTGGAGCTATCTGTCAGTGTTTTGTGCTATGATTTTAGAAGTAAAATTTGGATTATTCGTGCATGAATGTGTCTAAATTTACCTATGTTTCAGATCTAGGCGATTCACCGTCCTTGAGTCAGTCTACAGAACTAAAACAAACCACTGTTTTGAGAGACCCTGGTGACATGTTTGAAGATCTAGATACAGAAAATATAGAAGCTTTGGAAGAGGCAACCAAAACTGAAGCTTGTAAGCCAGTTCAGGAACTTGAAACTTCAACTGAAATAGATCTCGCTATGGAAATTCCAGAATGCTTATCTGAGGTAACTGAAACAATTGACTCTGCTAAATCAACACTTAACTCTGAAACCACAATTGAAGACACTGATTCTTCCAAACTCATTCCAGAAGCAACACAATCGCAGAATCAGTCCATGGAAAGGTTAACAGAAAAATCAAATGTTCCTCAATTGATACAGGAGCTAGAAACCACCACAGAAGTTGATTAAATATATTATGTTTAGCATATTATGTGATTTGCTGATGATTACTATTTGAGGTTTCATATTTTGTTTTGCAAGCGGAGTGGCATAGTGGTCTGACACAAATTAAGGTGGCGGTGGAGAATTTGATGGCAAGGCTTGTTTTGGTTGTACAGTAGAAACTCTATGCTCATGGTAATTCCAAATGATTTTTCAATGCAGCGGGTGTTTGGAAACTCTTAACTTAGTTCATGCCACAAGTTTGTGTAAAAATATTTTCAGCTTCAAAGCAATGTTGAAAGGTATAGTATAAATCTGGTATAAACATCCATTCTGATGCTACATTTTTAGTATCCATGTGTCCTAACTCTATGCAATACAAATCTAAATTTTTAAGATTGCTGTTTAAGGGTTATTAGTGTATTGGTTGGTATCGATATATTATAGGGAAGAGAATCACACTAAAGCTAATAGATCATTTTAAAAACCACAACCTTTACAGATGTTGTATAACTCCAAATACTCTTCAACCATAGCCCAAGTTTGGGAAAAATAATCTTTTTTGTTCTCTACTGTAAGCTTTCTAAAAAATTGAAGCAAAATACTGCAGATCTGAAATAAACACAAGTGCTGAAAAAAACTCAGCAGGTCTGGCAGCATCTGTGGAGAGAGAGAGGGAAAGAGTAATGTTTCAAGTTCAATATGATTTCACCAGACTACAAGGAGAGTCTGCTGAGTTTTTCCAGCACTTTGTTCAAAAAATGGAAATGTTTTTGCTTGTTAAGACCAATTTAATTTTCTGCCTTAGTGGCAGTTTAAACCATGTTGAACTAAGAGGTCTCAGAAGGATAACTTTGAACTCAACTTAAAACTCTCTGTTTTGTACATATTTGGAAGAAAGAAATTGCTCCAAACTGAACATAAGCACTATTGACAAAACTTTCACCCATTAGAAGTTTTTACCTTTTAACCTCCCTGGAAAGGGCGTGAAGATTAATTGAACCATAGTACTTTATTTGTGCCAATCACATTTGAATAAAAAGTATAATATTTACATCGAGTTCAAAAATTCTTTGTACATCTTATTTGCATTGAAAACTTTACACAAGCTTCAGTGGCTTCACAGTTAGCTGGTTTAGTTGAAGTTACTGGACCCTGCCATTTTCTTTACTTCTAACTGCCTGCAATTACAAGTTGCTGTCAAATTTGCTTTAAAAACCAGTACCATTGTCTGGGTATCAGTCATATATATAAAAAAACAATCTCTTCCAATAGTGGTTTTGGTTAAGAAATTAAAACAGACCTAAAGTCGTGACTTAAACTAGGGCAGTCATCCAGCTGTAACATCTAGTAGTGCCAATTCCTTGATTTCTTCTAACAATGAGTAGAGACTGTTCCCCTGGGTTTGACAGTATTCCTTATCTTCATCTCTGATTGACGTATTTTTTGCATGCTCTTGGGCAAGTTGTGCCTCTTCAGCTGATCTGATTACATCCCGTACCAAGTCTGTCTTTGAACTGTGTGAAGTTTCATGTGTAGGTTCTGTGCTGGTTGTGTTACAAGGTTGGTTGTTGATGATGTCCAGTTTGATGCAGTCAGGATGTGACCGGGATGAGAGTTCAGATATTCTTACCTTTTTTATGAAGATGAGGGGAAACAAAAGTTTAACTAGTCAAAGTCAGTTATTAGAAATAAATTTAGAAAGCCAGCAGGTTCATCAAAACCCTTGGCAAACTGGTTTAAGATATGAACTTAAAATACTCTAAAATCAGTCTGGAGCAGTTAGGAGTATCTGAACATTTAGTTTTAAAATCAAACAGCAACTATGAATTCTGTCCATCAATGTGAGGGAAGAGAGTAAACTACCAAACAATTCATGTTACAATAGGGGAAAAGGACAAACCACACGGTAAAGACCCAGTGAATTACAAAACTTTAATATTAAAATTAATGTTATGAATGTATTTTCTACTTTAACGGTCATGAATCACTGCTATAATTTTCCTCTTGCTATTTGCTTGTTGTTTCTCTCACTCTTAACCTTATTATTCTACAAAGCGGATGTGTTTATCACATTCCCATAAGTTCTTGATCAAAAGGAGAAACTCAAAACCTAGCCCTTTTTCTGTTGGATGTTGTACATTTCTAAAATTGTTTGCTTTTTTATCTCAAATTCTGTGCAATTTGTGCGTATATTATAAAATTGTATACTTACAGTGATATGATCAAACAGGGAGAAAGTAACTGATTCTCCATCCACTGAAGTGGAGATAATTTTGTCTCGAAGGCGTTTGAGGGAGCCAGGCTTCCAGACACATGACCCATCAGGCTGTGCTGCGATCACAAGACCCTCTTTATTCTTTAGGAATGCTGGAGCTTTTATGCCATACCTGGTTTACAGAGTACAGCTCAATTTACTTTTGCCATTAAATTACACGGAGGAAATAAAAGGTACAACAGTTGCTCAATATAAAAGAAAATATCAAAGTCAAATGTCAAATATACACTAAAACAAAATGAGGGATAAGAAATAAACTCTGCTGGGATGTGCCAGCAGTTGTGGAAGATCAGTGGGATCTCTTCCGGGGCAAGTGGGACCTATACAAGAAGGACGGGTTGCATCTAAACTGGAGGGGCACCAATATCCTGGCTGCGAGGTTTGCTAGTGTCACTCGGGAGGATTTAAACTAGTATGGCAGGGGGGTGGGAACCAGAGCAATAGGTCAGCAGGTGAAATAAATGACTGGGAACCAGTGAATATGGCCAGTCGGACTAAGATGAAGGGCAGGCAGGGAGAAATTACTGAACACAGTGGGACTGGGGGTCTGAAATGCATTTGTTTCAATGCGAGAAGTATATCAAGCAAGGCGGATGAGCTTAGAGCTTGGATTAGTATTTGGGACTATGATGTTATTGCTATTACAGAGACTTGGTTGAAGGATGGACAGGATTGGCAGATAAACGTTCCAGGATTTAGATGTTTCAGGCAGGATAGGGAGGGATGTAGAAGAGGTGGGGGAGTTGCACTGCTGGTTAAGGGGAATATCACAGCTGTACGACAGGAGGACACCTCGGTGAGCTCATGCAGCGAGGCAATATGGGTAGAGCTCCGGAATAGGAAGGGTGCAGTCACAATGTTGGGGGTTTACTATAGGCCTCCCAATTGCCGGCGGGAGATTGAGGAACAGTTATGTAGGCAGATTTTGGAAAGATGTAAAAGCAATAGGGTTGTTGTGGTGGGTGATTTTAACTTTCCCTATATTGACTGGGAATTACTTAGTGCTAGGGGTTTGGATGGTGCAGAATTTGTAAGGTGCATCCAGGAGGGCTTCCTGAGACAATATGTAGATAGTCCAACTAGGGAAGGGGCAATACTGGACCTGGTATTAAGGGAATTAACCCGGCCAGGTGGTCGAAGTTTCAGTAGGGGAGCATTTCGGGAAAAGTGACCATAATTCAGTAAGTTTCAAGGTACTGGTGGATAAGGATAACAGGAGTCCTCGGGTTAAGGTGCTTAATTGGGGGAAGGCTAATTATAACAATATTAGGCAGGAACTGAGGAATCTAGACTGGAGGCGGATGTTTGAGGGCAAATCAACAACTGACATGTGGGGGGGCTTTCAAATGTCAGTTGATAAGAATTCAGGACTGGCATGTTCCTGCTAGGATGAAGGATAAGCATGGCAAACTTCAGGAACCTTGGATAACGAAGGATATTGTGAGATTAGTCAAAAAGAAAAGGGAAGCATTCAAAAGGGCTAGAAGGCTGGGAACAGATAAAGCCCGTGGAGAATATAAAGAAAGTAGGAAGAAACTTAAGCAAGGAGTCAGGAGGGCTAAAAGGGGTCATGAAAAGTCACTGGCAGCCAGGATTAAGGAAAATCCCAAGGCCTTTTATACATATGTAAAAAGCAAGAGGGTAGCCGGGGAAAGGGGAGGCCCACTCAGGGACAGAGGTGGGAATCTGTGTGTGGAGCCAGAAGAAATGGGAGCGATACTAAATGAATACTTCTCATCAGTAGTCACCAAAGAGAAGGACATAGCGGTCGATTTGTTTAGGGAAGAGTGCGTAGATAGCCTGGATCATGTTGAGATCAAAAAAGAGGTGTTAGGCGTCTTGAAGAATATTAAGGTGGATAAGTCCCCAGGGCCAGATGGGATCTACCCCAGAGTACTGAGGGAGGCAAGGGAGGAGATTGTTGGGGCCTTGACAGAAATCTTTGTATCCTCACTGGCTACAGGTAAGGTCCCAGAGAACTGGAGAATGGCCAATGTTGTTCCATTGTTTAAGAAGGGTAGCAGGGATAATCCGGGAAATTACAGGCCGGTGAGCCTTACGTCAGTGGTAGGGAAATTATTGGAGAAGATTCTTCGTGACAGGATTTACTACCATTTGGAAGCAAATGGGCGTATTAGTGAGAGGCAGCATGGTTTTGTGAAAGGGAGGTCATGTCTCACTAACTTGATCGGGTTTTTCAAGGAAGTGACAAAGATGATTGACGATGGAAGGGCAGTGGATGTTATGTACATGGATTTCAGTAAGGCCTTTGACAAGGTCCCTCATGGCAGACTGGTACAGAAGGTAAAGTCACACGGGATCAGAGGTGAACTGGCAAGTTGGATACAGAATTGGCTTGGTCATAGAAGACAGAGGGTAGCAGTGGAAGGGTGCTTTTCTGAATGGAGAGAGTTCCGCAGGGATCAGTGCTGGGACCGTTGCTGTTTGTAGTATACATAAATGATTTGGATGAAAACATAACTGGGCTAATTAGTAAGTTTGCAGACGACACTAAGGTTGGAGGAGTTGCAGATAGTGAAGAGGATTGTCAAAAGATACAACGGGATATAGATCGGTTGGAGACTTGGGCGGAGAAATGGCAGATGGTGTTTAATCCGGACAAATGCGAGGTAATGCATTTTGGAAGGTCTAATACAAGCAGGAATTATACAGTAAGTGACAGCACCCTTAAGTGCATTGATGGGCAGAGGGATCTGGGTGTACAGGTCCACAGGTCACAAAGTGGCAACGCAGGTGGATAAGGTAGTTAGGAAGGCATATGGCATGCTTGCCTTCATCGGCAGAGGTATTGAGTATAAAAGCTGGGAAGTCATACTGCAGCTGTATAGAACCTTGGTTAGACCACACTTGGAATATTGCGTGCAATTCTGGTCGCCACATTACCAGAAGGATGTGGAGGCGTTGGAGAGGGCGCAGAGGAGGTTTACCAGGATGCTGCCTGGTCTGGAGGTTATTAGCTGTGAGGAGAGGTTGGAGAAACTCGGATTGTTCTCACTAGAGTGACGGAGATTGAGGGGAAACTTGATAGAAGTTTACAAAATTATGAGTGGCGTGGAAAGAGTAGATAGTCAGAAGCTTTTTCCCAGGGTGGAAGAGTCAATTACTAGGGGACATAGATTTAAGGTGAGAGGAGAAAACTATAGAGGAGATGTGCGGGGCAAGTTTTTTATGCAGAAGGGTAGTGAGTTGCCAGAGGAGGTGGTGGAAGCAGGTACGATAGTGATGTTTAAGAGGCAGCTTGACAAATACATGAATAGGATGGGAATAGAGGGATACGGACCCCGGAAGTGCAAAATGTTTTAGTTGACGGGCAATATGATCAGCGCAGGCTTGGACGGCTGAAGGGCCTGTTCCTGTGCTGTACTTTTCTTTGTTGTTCTTTGTTCTTATCTGGTGGCCTCATTCTACGGCTTAGTATGCTGAAGGAAAACTTCCGTCCTAATGAATTATACTCCTCCATTAGCTAAAGTGCTGGCATCAAATCATTCTCAATGAAGGTCATTATTCTCCCTCTGTACCGTATATTAATGCTACCAGTTTGGGAAAGAAAAAATCTTGCATTCATATAGTACATAAGAACTAGGAGAGGAGTAGGCCACTTGGCCCTTCAAGCCTGCTCCGCCATTCACTAAGATCATGGTTGATCTGACTGTAACCTCCCGCCTACACCCGATTAAACCTTTCACCCCCTTGTTAATCAAGAATTAATCTAGCTCTTCCTTAAATATTTAAAGACACTGTTTTCACTGCCTTTTGAGGAAGAGTTACAAAGACTCGACCCTCAGAAAAAAATTCTTATCTCAGTCTTAAATATCTTTAAACTGTGACCCCCTAGTTCTAGATTCTTCCACAAGAGGAAACATCCGCTTCACATCCACCCTGTCAAGACCCCTCAGGATCCTAAAGGTTTCCATCAAGTCACTTCTTACTCTGCTAAACTGCAGTGGATACAAGCCTAACCTATCCAACCTTTCCTCATAAGAGAATCCATCCATTTCTGGTAATGGCCTATTAAACCTTCCCTGAACTGCTAATGCAGTCTTTCCTTAAACTGCTCCAGATGTGGTCCCACCAGTATCCTGTACAATTGAAGCATAACCTCCCTACGTTTGTACTCAATTCCCCTCAGAATAAATAATAACATCCTATTAGCTTTCCTAATTGCTGTAGCTGCACACTAGCCTTTTATGATTCATGCACTAGGACACCTGGATCCCTCTGAATCTCAGCTCTGCAATCTCTCAACATTTAGATAATAAGCTTTTTTTAAATTCTTCCTGCCAAAATGAACGATCTCACATTTTCCCACATTATATTCCTTTTGCCAGGTCTTTGCCCACTCACTTAATCTATCTATGTCACTTTGTAGCTTCCTTATATCCTCTTCATAACTTATTTTCCTACCTATCTTTGTCATCAGCAAATTTAACAACCATATCATCTCTTTTCATCCAAGTCATTTATATAAATTGTAAAAAGTTGAGGCCCCAGCACTGATCCCTGTGGCACACCACTTGTTATATCACGCCAACCAGAAAGACCCATTTATGGCTACCCTCTGTTTCCTGTTAGCTACCCAATCTTCTCTCCATGCCAATATATTACACCTACAACATGAGCTTTTATTTTTCGCAATGACCTTAGATTTCCAGAAGGCATTTGATAAGGTGCCACATCAAAGTACAGTACATCCACCAACTATCCACATATGACTCCTTCAAAGAAGTCCAATAAATTGGTTAAACATGATTTCTCTTTCCCAAAATCTGCTTGATTACCCTGATTTTTTTTCTAAGTGCCCTGCTATAACATCATTAATAATAGCTTCTAACATTTTCCCTGACAGATGTTAAGCTAACTGGCTGGTAGGTTCTTGCTTTTTGTCTTCCTATTTGAATAAAGGAGTTCCATTTGCTATTTTCCAATCTAATGGTATCTTCCCCAAATCTAGGGAATTTTAGATAATTGAAATGAATCCATCATTAGCCGCTTCTTTCAAGACCCTCAGGTGAAGTCCATCAGGACCTAGGGATTTGTCAGCCTGCAGCTCCAACAATTTGCTCAATACCACTTCTCTTGTGATTGTAATTTGAGTTCCTCCCTTCCTTCCACTTACTGATTTACAGCTATTTCTGGGATGCTACTCGTATCCTCTATAGTGAAAACCAATGCAAAATACCTGTTTGATTCATCTCCTTACTTTCCATTATTAATTCCCCAGACTCGCTTTCTATAGGACCGAAGTTCACTTTAACTCTTCTTATTTAAATATCTATAGAAACTTACTATCCATCTTTATATTTCCAGCTAGCTTTCTCTCATACTCTAATTTTTCCCTCCTTATTAATCTTTGTCATTCTTTGGACAGAATATAAACAACAATCTTCTGACCTGTCACCCATCTTTGCGTATTAATATGCTTTTTCTGTAAGTTTGATACTGTCTTTAACTTTTTTTTAGTTAACCACAGATGGTGGGTCCTCCCCTTGGAATTTTTCTCTCATTGGAATGTATCTATTCTGTGTATTCTGAAATATCCCTTTAAAAGTCTAACTGCATCTCAATGGACCTATCCCTGTAACCTCAGTTGCCAGTTTGCTCTAGCTAGCTCTGCTATCATGCCCTCATAATTGCCCTTAAGTTTAAAATACTAGTTTTGGACTTGCTCTTTCTCTTTCAAACTGAAAATAAATTCAATCATATTATGATCGCTGCTACCTAGGGGTTCCTTCACTGAGGTTATCTGCTAATCCCATCTCATTGTACAGTACCAGGTCTAGTATAGCCTGTTCTTTGGTTGGCTCCAGAATGTGCTGTTCCAAGAGACCATCCCAAAAACTTTATGATCTCATCTAGGCTACCTTTGCCCATCTGATTCTTCCAGTCTATATGTAGATTAAAATCTCCCCTAATTATCAGTGTACCTTTGAGAAGCTCCCATTTTCTCTTCCTTTATACTCTCTCCTATTGTGTAGTTACAATTAGGGGGCCTGTACACCATTCCCACAAATGACTTTTTTCCTTTATCATTTCTCATTTGCTTTCACATTTTCCTAGCTTTCCTGTCCTTCCTAAATATCACATACCCTTCAACATTCAGGTCTCAATCTGTCATCCTGCAGCCATGTCTCTGTATTGGCTTTCAGATCACACTTATTTCTTTTTGCGCTATCATTTATCTGTTTTGCTTTGAATGCTACATTCATTTAGATAAAGCTTTTAATTTTGCCCTTTTATTTTGTGATGTCTGGCCTTATCTGCTGATTTATTATTTTGTGATGTCTGGCCTTACCTGCTGATTTATTCTTAGATTTGTACTCTGTTCTTTCCTGTCATGTTCTGTTTATTATTTCCCATATTAGTACCTTTCTCTCTTGCCTCGTCTCCACTCTGTAGTTTATCTTCCCAAATTTGATCCCTTTCCCCCAATATTTAGTTTAAAGCCCTCCCCACATCCCTAGTTATGCAGTTTGTGAGAACATCAGCCCAAGCACGTTTCAGGTGTAGACTGTCCCAAAAGTACAGCCCCCCACTTTCCCCACTACTGATGCCAATGCCTCACAAACCAGAACACACTTCTCCCACACCAGTCTTTGAGCCACGCATTCATTTCTCTAATCTTATTTGCCCTATGAAAATTTGCACATGGCTTGGTTAGTAATCCAGATATTATTACCTTTTGAGGTTCTGCTTAATTTGGTGTCTAGCTCCTCATACTGACTCTGCTGAACTTCCTTTCTTGTCCTGCCTATGTCGGTGGTACCTACGTGGACCACGACAAGTGGATCCGCCCACTGCTAGTTCCCGAACTCTGGCACCGGGCAGGCAACACAGCCGCCTGGACCCTCGCTCATTCCTACAGAGAACAGTGTCAATCCCCCTCACTGTACTGTCCCCTACTAGCACTACATTCCTTTCAGCTCCCCCCACTTGAATGGCTTCCTGTACCACGGTGCCATGGTCAGTCAGCTCATCCACCTTGCAGTCCCCAGTCCCATCCAAACAAGCTGAGAGAACCTCAAACTTGTTGGACAACTGGAGAGACTGATACTCCTGGCCTCTGGGTCCCTTTACTTGCCTCACTCACAGTCACAGCCTCCTGATTTGGAAGGTGGCCAGGGAAAGAAGACCCTATCCTCAGTGGTGTGACTGCCTCCTGGTACAAAGCATCCAAGTGACTCTTCCCCCTCCCTGATGTGTCACAGTGCCTGTAGCTCAGCCTCCAGCTCAATGACTCTGAGCTGAAGCTCCTCGAGGCACAGACACTTACTGCAGACATGTTTATCCTGGATTATACTGGCATCCAGGAGCTCCCACTTGCTGCAGCCATGACGCATCACCTGTCCTTGCACCTTTGTGCTTTGAATAAAATAATTAAGTAATTAATTAATTCATATATTTTATAAATCTTACGAATTCCTGTACCATTTTGAACCTTTGGAATAGAATACTTATCCATTTCCAGATATTTACCAAACAGCTAGCTTCTTCCCCTGTAGCAGAGCAAGAACCAATTCCTGCAGGGTGAAAAAGTTAGAAAACAAAGCGGGTACCTCCCTCCTCAGCTCACCAAGCGCTCTCACTCCATTAAAGTTGCACTGAGAATGATCCCAGGTACAGAAAAACCAATTCAAGCTAGTTCCTTTAATTAACTATTTTAGCTGCTGCCAATGAATAGCATCTCCCTGTTTAGGTCCTTGGATGAAACTTTGAATTTAAACAGCACTTGCAGTTAATTTTTAAAAAGAGATTTAAGATTCCCTCAACTCACCAATACACAAACTCTGTTCGGGTAGACAAGATACCCCAAAGTACTTTATAGCCAATAAAGTGTATTTTAGGAAATGCAGCAGCCAATTTCTGCACAGCAAGCTCTCACAAATATCAATCTGATAATGACTAGATAATGTCTTTTTGATGTTGGTGCTCTTCCTTGAACTATAAGATTATCCACCTCGGTGTAATGTCTCACCTGAAAGAAGCACCTTCAGCTGTGTTGCAGTCCCTTTGTACTACTCTCTAGAGTGCCAGCCTAAATTTTGTGCTTCAGTCTCTAGTGAGGGACTGCTACCAACTGAGTCACAAGTGTGCTGGGCTGATTCCTGGGATGAAGTGGTTGTCTTATGAGGAAAGGTTGAGCAGATTGGGCCTATATTCATTGAGTTTAGAAGGATGAGTTGTGATCTTATTGAGACATAAGATTCTGAGGGAGCTTGACAGGGTAGATGCTGGGAGGATGTCTCCTCTCAGTTTTAAATTCCCTAGGGGGCACAGTTTAAAAATGAGGTCACCCATTTAAAACAGATGAGGAGGAATTTCTTATAGGGGGTTATTAGTCTTTGGAATTCTCTTTCACAGAGAGCAGTGGAATGTATTCAAGGCAGAGTTAGATTTTTGATCAACAAGGGAGCTAAGGGTCATGGGACTGGCAGGAAAGTGGAGTTAAAGCCACAGTCAGATCAGCCATGATCTTATCAAATGGTGGAGGAGGCTCAATGAACCAAATGGCATACTCCTATTATGATTAAGGGATTGTCATATCGTCAGATACAATGTTAAACCAAAACTCCATATACTTTTCCGATGAATATAGAAGAGCCCATGGTACTTTTTCAAAGAGCAAGGGAGCCAGGTATCCTGGCCAACAATGTGAAGGATGCTTTATAAATACAAGACTCCCTTTTTCAGTGTAGCCCTGAACAGCCATAAGGATAATTCTTAATCAGAATATGTATTTTTGGGTGATGCAGAGCTACCTTGTCCCAAATTTTGCAAGAATGGGCACATGAACAAATCAGGTCACAGCATAAAGAAATGCACTTTTAAATGAGCAAACTCTGGTTTAGTGTATGCATTCCAGCCACTTCTTAATCCATGAATAGTTTGAAAATTTCAATTGTTGCAATTATCAAGATTAGTTTTTAAATTCTATTGAACATTCTCAGCAACTTACCTTAGCACAAATACCAGCACACCATTTGCCCGTATTGAGTAGATGATACCATCTGCTGTGCAACGCTCATCAGAAGGATCTTTATCCTTAAAGTACATGCACTGAAATAGCTCTATAGATTGTTTCTGCACGCGCTGAGCAGCCTAAGAAACAATGGAAGAGGAACTGATTTAATTAGGCCACAGCACTCAACTCTTTAATAATGATTTTCAAACTTGCCTGTGTGAATTGCTACCATATTCCTATGGACCCTTTGTCCTAAAAATTTCCAAATGACATTTTGATCATGCAGAGCCCAGCTTGACGACTGGTGTAACTACAAAAGTATAAAGTTAACAATAACTGCCTTCAGCATTCCTTGCACGGGAGGAGAGACATTAGCCAGGATCAAGATTGTTTTATTACTCCTGCTGGGAAGTCTAGGTAAGTGCTCATAACGTTTGGCTGTGTTCATTAGCCCATGTTGAACAGCCTCTGCCTGCCAAACAATCAATCAAGGGATCGCACATGAAGAATGGCTTTTACGTCAAGTACTGGCAATGCTCAGAGCTATGCAGCTTCAGTCACTGGATTATTTTTAAAAAGACTAAATGTTACTGTTCCTATCTTTTGCACAGTGGAGGAAGTTACTAATTGATTTCCCAGGGTTTTTACATCAGCACCAACATTTTTTTAGTAAGGATAAAATATTCATGGCGTTCAGACTGGTAACCATTAAACAATCTTTTCTATGTTTTTAAGCTATTTTCTCTTCCTCTTTGAACCAAGCAAGCTATTGTCAGAGGACTCGAGCAGAGCACTTGGAGATATGAGGCAGGTTTTCCTCTCTGAGGAATCTGGTATCTGCTCCCTCAATGTTCTGAGCTGAGAATTTGCTGTGGATGTGTTAATTTATTGGTTATTGAAAAAGAGTATGACTTCTCAACTACAATGTACTTCTCCAACAAAGCTTGATATCCACATTGATCATTGAATATTTTTACATTTTGCTGTTCAAAATGTGGAAGATAGTTTTGCTTTTTGAACCCAAGGACAACATCAGGCATTCCCAGGTCAGGTTTTGTGTGGTGAGATACAATTTACACTCCACCTCAAGTATGCTTCAATTCCAACTACAGAGTTGCATTCTCTATAGGGTGAACAAGACATCTTAATTTCCTACATTAGCCGTCCATGTGGCCCGTGTAAAACTTACAATTTTAAATCAAATTCTGACAGTCTTTTTGTCCATTCAATGTCTATTGGCCATTAATTTAGGCTGGATTCAAATGTAGGACATAGGACTGTTCTAAAGTAATGCAATGTCCACTCTTCCAGCTCACTCTTTAAAGGACTATCAGCGAAAAGTTGTTTAACCATTCCCTTTCAATGTGCAACGGTACTAATAACATCTGCAAAATCTTTTGTTTATTCTTCCTCCCTAATGTGACTATGATGATACATATACAATTACATTAGGCTTTTTTTTTGAAAAAAGGGAAAAATGGCTATTGAATTATTTGCCTACTCACCTTATTCTTGTTGTTGATATGCTGACATAATTCTGCTAAATCTTTGTTGCTGAGCAATGGAACTTCCGGTTCCAATTTCTTATCCTTCATTATAGCCGCCATCAGTAGTCTATGCACCACTATATCTGCATATCTTCTGATTGGAGAAGTGAAATGAGTATATTTCTCCAGAGCAAGACCTGTGATAAGACACAAAATAGTCCTTATATAGGTCGGTGTCAGGTTGTGTAGACAACCTGGTTTTGGGACTTTACCAATTTTGTTTTATAAGTGGAAGTGTACAAGAGCAATTCTGAGAAGGGGCAGGTTTGAAAGCTATTTCCATCACTTGCTTTCCAAGGTCATCTCAAAATGTTAACTGATATTTTACATTGCAGCATTATAGCTTCCACTGATATAAAATAAATCATAACCTGTATTAGACTCTAACCCTGGATTTGCCTCGACAAAACTATATTCCTACTGAAGATTATTTAAAAATTATAAAATGAACTTGTTTCCCTGTATTATACTTGAACAACTAATGCAGCTAATAGGCACTGATCTTTCTACACATTGCCTTTGGCTTCCTAAGAGGGACTTAGTGCAGCAGTTCTTTGTAACCTAGTTCAAATCTAGCCCAGGCTAAAAGTTAACTGTTTGCCAGCTGAATATGCCCTGTGTAAAATTAATTCAAACTTCAATCCAATTCCTACTTGCTACACTTTTAGAGTACAACTTGTCCATTGTTTGACATAAAACTAGTTGTCTCACTCAAGACCACCTGGAAGGTGGGAGACCTGGAAAGATTCATGCTGGTTTGAGACGTCTAACCTGTGGTCTGCAGCTTTAGCAATCCGGCTGTCAAAGCCCAGTCAACTCAGTCCTGTAAGCATTTGAGTGTGCCTGAGGTTTTGAGGGCTTTTTCAGTACTGTTGGACTCACTGAGTAAACCTGGAATCTCCTTCATCTTTTGCTGTTTAACAGGTTCAAAATTCTAGATCTAGACCCCATCTAAAAGCCTGGCATTTTTTTGCCTGTAGAATGCTTGACTATCAAAAGCAAATGAAAACTCAATAACAATAGTTACCAGTTTCCATGAAGACCCAACTAATGCATTTTGCAAGATAATGTGAAAAATGCAGATTTAAACAGATTAAAGTAACCAAGTTAACTAAGGAACATGAAAACAGCTTTTCTTGCCTGTAGTTTGCAAATGAATCATGTAAAAAGGTGTCTATCTCCCAACCTCATAAAAGCACTAGGTACTTGATATAAAAGTGGAAACAGTCCCTATATTTCAGTTACTTTTTCTCCCTCCTACTTTCTCCTCTCTGCTTTTCCCCTCCAGAGCTCTCACTCCTTCTTCTGGGATGCATTTCCATGGGAACTGCTGTCTAAATCATCACCTAACCAGTCATTCTTCATGCATGAGCAGAGTGTCGATGCCTATTGCACTATGCAGCACATTGTAGCAAAGTTCTGTGTTGTCCACACATTCCTTTTTCAGCAGGGGTCACTGGACACCAGTAAGGAGTGGTAACACTTGTTGATTTATCCCCTCCTCAAACCAGGGCATGAGGCTAACTGTAATCCTCTCCCTCAATGCTGACATTGCTCTGGTTGAGTCCAGCTACCTCACCACACACCAAGAATCAAATGTAGGACATTCCTAGTCTGTAGACATGCTGTTTCACTCTTAACAGTTATGATAGAAAAATAAAATTATGTCTTGAAATAGCTGGAAAACATTTTCATTATTGCTGTGGAGAAACTGGATGGACTCCAAGTCAACAAGAACTTAGAAAATCATTCAGTGCAATGTCAAGCCAGACAGCTTCACAAGTAGCTCAAGAATTATTCACAGCCTAAACTCAATGCAAATCATAACAAAATAAGTACAAACAAAATGGAAGTAAATCAATGTAAGGGTCAAAATATTTTTTCAGTTATGGGCTTCTCTATTATTTAGGTTCTTACACAGTTCCAGCTCAGTCTAAGGGGGAAAGGAAGGAGTTTTGGTAAAGTTCCATTTACACAAATCTCAACATCACACTTTAATCCCAACCACACTGAGGAGCATCCTCTACTCTATATATGATATCCTAATTTTACAATTTAATTCCATTAGTCTTGTAAATGTCCATCAGAATATTATTCATGAAGATATTGTCAACACCATCTACCATTCTAAGAACATGGACCAAACCCGTCTTCAGTCTCCATCAATAATGCTTTTACGCCTCTTTGGAAATGTGCCTTCAATTCAGCGTTTTCTCTGAAGGCCTGATCGATGTCAAAAACACGGTACTTAAGCTTAAGCCAAAGCCCCCCCCGATACCCCCCCACCCCCACACACACAAAAATGCAGTGTACAATTTTTGCTTGGAGTGAAACTCATACATATTTACAAGAAGATAAATGCCAAGCTGCCTCCACAATGGTAATTATCACACAATGCCTGCAATAGAGATGTTAATTCACAGAAATAGACTACTACCAACCAGATCAGCTCAGATTAAAGCATTTCTTTACTAAAGGGGTAAAATTACTAGAGGGAGTTCAGTGATATCAAAGCAGCACAGATTTGAGCAAAGAACAAGATGCCACAGTAAGTTCTAACAATCGGTCACTTCAAAGGCCTTGTTTCAAATACAGCCAGACTGATGAATGAAAGTACACTCTCCCTCTCAGCCAGCTGAAAGGATCCAAAGTGAAACAATTTTAAAATTGACTCGAGGCATTGGGGACCAGCAGAATAGTCAGAGACACAGGGGACCAAGACTGAGCCCTGGGCCTTACCACCATAGTTGGGAGCCAGCTAGAGGATGCCAACCCTGATCAGGTGCCCAAGCAAGGCACCAATTTTTAAAACTTTACTTACCTTAGTTTTACTTTTTGAAAAAGCCTGACCAACCTATGACACAATTTGCTTTGGGAAGAGATTCCCTTATTTTGAAATGTTGGTAATCAGACTTCCCAAACTTTCCTTTGGTTGTGCTCTTCAACTGAAAAATGATGACAGTTTCGAAAGGACAAGTGTTGCTGCTGGCTTTGATGAGAATTGCAGGGTCTTTAAATACACAGAAACTGCAGCGTATTTGCTTAAACAGATCCTTTATTTAATAATATTAGTAGGCAGCTTTCCAACAATTTGATAAGTTGTTTCCAGCATTGAAAATGGGCATTAGATGAATTGCTGGGGTAATTTCTGACAGGAAATACCAAAAGAATTTTTCCCCCTTTAGCTGTGGTAATCTGGACTGTAGGATGAAATTAGCACCAAGCGTTTTAAATTTACCAAGTCTCCATCACTGGCCCTACATTGGCTCCTAGTTCAGCAATGTCTTGAATTTAAATTTTTTTTATTCGTTCATGGGATGTGGGTGTCGCTGACCCATTCCTAATTGCCCTTGCTCAGAGGGCATTTAAGAGTCAAACACATTGCTGTGGACCTGAAGTCACATGTAGGTCTTCAGATTTCCTTTCCTAATGGACATTAGTGAACCAGATGGGTTTTTACGACAATCAACCGGTTTCATCATTTAATTCCCAATTTTTATTGAATTCAAATTTCACCATCTGGGATTCGAACCCTGGTCCCCAGAGCGTTACCCTGAATCTCTGGAATACCAGTCAGTGACAATATCACTATGCCACCACCTCCCCTTGCTCATGCTTTTCAAATCTCTCCGTGGCCTCATCATTTCCTATCTCTGTAACCTCCTCCTACCCTACAACCAGCAAGGATTTCTGTACTCTTCCAATTCTTCCCTTTTGCATACCCTCGATTTCCACTGCACCTCCGTTAGCATCCATGCCTAGGTCCCAAGTTCTGGAACTTCCTCACTAAATCTATCTGCCTTTCCCTCCTCCTTTAAGATGCTCCTTAAAACCTTACTCTTTGACACAACCTTTCAGACACCCGACAGAATTTTTCTTTTTTTAATGTGGCTGAGTCAGATTTCATTTAATAATGCTCCTGTGAATTGCCTTGGGACATTTTACAATGTTAAAGGTACTATATGAATACAAGCTG
The DNA here is from genome assembly GCF_964194155.1 of Cetorhinus maximus. Classification (NCBI taxonomy): domain Eukaryota; kingdom Metazoa; phylum Chordata; class Chondrichthyes; order Lamniformes; family Cetorhinidae; genus Cetorhinus; species Cetorhinus maximus. The sequence continues at coordinate 13,471,227 of NC_135904.1, forward strand.
TTGTAAATTAAACATCATTCTAATATAAAATGCTCCATTTTAGGTATGCTCATATCAAAAACATTAGTTTTCAAAATGGCTTTTTAAATGTTAGGTTTATTTTTATTTGCCATGTATGATCCATTTGGAACATTAAGCAGACAGTTCAACATAGAAATTCTGTAAAATAACTTAACAGACACCTGCAATGCAGTGTTGACATAGGCACTGACTAATGCAATCTGACCACTGCATTACAGAGAGGCTTAATGGAATGAAGGCAGCATGACTGAGCAGGGTGTCTTGGAAAATGAAGTTATTTATTTATCCAAGGTCAGAATATCCAAATACTTAATGTGACCCTTTCACAAATCAGAAAAACTCTGTCTTACTTAAAGACCCCAAAGTGGACAGAAAATAGAACTTTTTTTTAAAGAAGGATCTAATTGTTTAAAGGATTTAAGTCTCCCAGTTTCTGTTGCAACTGAAGTTAACCAGTGTTCAAATATGGAAGTAATAGAGGAGAGGGAGAAAACACAGCGCTGCTTACAAATTGAAGCTCTCAAGAAACATTCAAGATCATACGCTGCCTGTTAATCTCATACCATTTATATTCGCTTTTATCTGCATCAGAACGTTACAACATAGAAATATCAAAAACCTATAAGTAACTTCACGTACCATAATGATAAAATTCATCCTCTGAGCAAGAGCCAGTAGAAAAATAAAGGGCATTGGACATTGCCTGTGTGGCCATGGATCGCAACAGCTTGTTCACCTGAGCATCACCTGGGTCTTCTGCCATGTCCAGTGAATCTGCCAGAGCCTTGTTGGAGCTAAAAATTGTCAACAAAAATATTTTAAATTAGAATATGTATACACAAAGTAACTTGTGTGTCTGTCATCACAAAATTTCCTGCTCCAATTCAATCTTCTGCAAGACTGCAGAACTGCTCATTCTCCATCCCCATCCAAACCCAAATATCCCTTAATATAACCCAATGAGTCCAATATTCAAGCTTGCCTTCATCTAATTAATCTTTATCGGTTTACCTTGTCTTCTCTCCTAGGACAGGATTTTCCTGTCGGCAAGCAGGGGCGGGGCCCTCTCACCGACGCGTAAAATGACGCGCGGTGACATCGGGCGGAACTCCCGATGTCACCACGCCCCATTTAAATTTTCAGGTAGGCGGGGGCTCAGCAAAATCAGCTGTGTGCCCGCTGACCTGTCAATGGCCAATTGAGGCCATTGACAGAGCCATTAAAGTAATTAATGGACCTGCCCGTCCAACCTTAAGGCTGGCGGGCATTAGAAAAAGCATGAAACATCATCCACGGGCGGGATGAGGTTTCATGTAGGTTTTTAAAAATTTAATTGAAGTTTTTAAAAAAGTTATGGACCTGTCCCAACTCCATGTGACAGGGTTACATGAGGGGACATGTCAGGGAAATCTTGTTTTTCTATTTTTAAGATTTTTTACTGTACAGCCGATCTCCCTGAGGCAGCGCTTTGCCTCAGGGAGATGAATGAGCTCTTTCGTGCGCATGCGCAAAAGAGCGCGCTCTTGGGTTTAGGGAACCCCCCCCGGCCGCACAGGGAGCGCACAGCGCTTCCATGCAGACGTCACGCTGGGTGAGCCTTAATTGGTCCACCCATGTAAAATGGTGGCGCCCCTCCGCGTGCCCGCACTTCAACTTCCCCCACCGACGGGGGGGAAAATCCTGCCCATACTCTTTGAAACTCTGGAGGCATCCAAAATGGGCCTTAATTTTTTTTCCCTTAAATTTCTCAAAAATTAAAAACAAAAAACCTCATGAAAATTTACACACAGGCACCTTTTATCTATATGTTACCGTGTATCTATTTTGAAACCCTTTGCTTTTGCACAATCAACCAGCTCAGCGAAGAACTCCTGCTGTGGTGGAGGATGACGGCGCAGCAAGGCTTGGTGGGGTAAATTCTCAGTTATCTTCTTTGCCACCCAGTGGTTAGCCAGAATCATGCACTCTGCTACAGTCTCGTGCACTTCCAGCGGCTGCTTTGGGACCAGGTCACTGATGTTCTTCTTATCATCTAATTGCACTCGTAATTCAATGCCTTCCAGCTCCAGGGCGCCGCCAAGGGCACGCTTTGCTCGAATATGGCGAGCTATTTCCGTCAGCTTCTCTATAGCCCATATCAGGTCGTTCAATATTCTATGTTTGTCTTTCTCGTCAAGCCCTTTGAGCTCGGGGATATCATCCATAACACTGAGATCCCTATCCAACAAGGCCTGGGCGGCTTCATAGAACATCTTGTATGCAGACTTTATAATGGTTCTTCCAAACCACACCTTAAGGACTTCATAGTTAGTTTTATCCAGCTCCCACATCACACTCACTGCATACCTTAAAAGCAAAATAAATACAGAAGATTAACCTTCATTCAGAAAGGTGAATTGAAACCACAGCAAACCATAATCAAATAACTGATAGTTAAGGGCAAATACAGTCTCAGTGTTTAAATTGTGCTTTGTCATTACAAATGTTTACTTTTCAAAAACAATTATTTTATGTCAAGAAATTGAGAGATTTCCTCTTTGGGCCAAATCTGCACAATTTTTGGGTAGGTTTTATGCCCTTGAATCATCTTCATCAGGAGCTAGAATATAAAATATATATTTTATTACAAATAGTTTTGGTTTTTGAGGCACCACAAAGCTCTGTAACAGCTGTCAGTTTCAGTTGGAGAAATAATTATCATATAAGGTTCTGTTGCACAAACCTTTTTTAATCAGAAGAGGCATCATCAGTTTTCTAGAGTTAAAAGGGAAGATGAATCAAAGAACCTTGGGCTGGTATCCAACATACGGTGCCACAGATGCCAGCACCTGACCTTATAGTAGGCTTGCATTTGGAAAAAGGTTGTTCAGTAGAGGTGCCGATTAGAGGCCTGACATTTTCCTCAAAGGGAGAGATGTAAAACTGTACTACGCAAATTACTTCTCCCACCCCTGGCCTCTTCTGTCCAATCTTCCAGCAAACAGTCATACTGCTCCTTTACCATAGCTGGAACAGCTACCTGCTCTCTGCCAGGGCAAAGAACGAACAGACAATACAAGTATAAATCCTTCTGTTGCAAAAATTGGATCTTTTTCTTCAATAGCATTTTGCAAACCTGATATATTGACACTTACCTATCAGCACCTCCAAGTAAAGAACACAGATCAGCACTTAGGATGGTAGGTAACATGTCATAGCGGCGATCTGCTAGATAACAAGTCGTTGCCCTGGAAGAAAGTGGCAGGTGTTTGCACATATATATTAAGTGCACAGACAAATTTACACCAACAATGCTCAGCAGTCCTTCCCAGAGATCATAACATTTACACAACTTTGCAATAGGGGAGCAGTGGCAGATGCCAGCTACCACAGACGTGTATTAATTTTACTAATTCCCCATTCTGTGACATGGCACCCTCGGGTCTCACAGCTCTGGAGCACCTGACAACGATTGCTTTGTAGCTGCTGCGGTTTCCTTGTGGCCGTTCCAAAATACACAGGGGTTGCTCCCCACCAGTGAAATCATCAGAGCAGCGCTAGCTGGGAAATCCCATACCAGAAAAAATTCATCAGTTAATAAAAATATCAAATACATTTCTGATAAAAAGAATTGGTTTTTCTGAGAGTATTTTGAACAAAAATTATTCCCCCTATATTTTCGTTCCCCTTAAATTATTTTAATTTCAGTAGCTGCCTTTTTCATTACGATTTTTATTTTACCTTGATCTAGCCTCCAGATCTGTATATGAATTTAATTTCACAAAGTGTGTGACGTCTGCAATATGAACCCCTAGCTCCAGATTTTCATTTGCTAATCTGCGAACAGACAGTGCGTCGTCCACATCCTCACAGCCCTTGGGATCGATGCTGAACACCAGGTGAGTGCTCCTTAAATCCATTCGCCGGGCTTGCTCCTCCACATCAATCTTCCAGGGATTCTCAGGAGTGTTCACTGGCATCTCACGCACCTACAGAATGGGAACAAACAAGAGATACTTGTGTGGTTTCAAATATACATAACTGAATAATATTTCAGTTTCCATCTCAATAAAAATATTCAAACTATTTTATGTTCAATTTTCTTCCTTCTCATAAACACAAAGACATGGTATAAACTCATCATGAATCCTATTTCTCTAAACAATTAATGCAAATTAAGTTTCTTCAACCTCCCCTACCCCACCACGCACCAGAGTCTGATGATCTGTCACAGCCAGCCTGGCTTAGGAACAGTTACTAGAGACAAAGGGAAATGGCACAGATTGACCCTGTGACTTCTCCACAACCCAAGGCTTCAGGACAGAAGAAATCTGACCTCCAATTTTGTGCCTTCCCCTGACATTGTGACTGAAATTGGTAAACTCACGACAGTGAATTGAGAAACAAAACTACATTGAGCCACAGGGCAGTCATTTACAAAGTCATTTAAAATAAAAGATGTGAGTGTATGATTTCCCCTCAAGGACACAATTATGATATAACTACACTGTGGGACTCAAAAGTTATCTCACAATTCTCTTTTTTTTTTAAACAAAGCTTTTAGAGGCTTACATCCCACAATGAAATTTAAATCTCTTCTAGGATTGTTAGGTTTTATATCAAGATGTTTTCTTTTGTTTTTCTTCTCAATTATTTCCCTTTACCTCCCCTCCACCCTCCTGATGTCACAGAATCACAGTGCAGAAGAGGCCCTTTGGCCCATCAAGTCTGCACCAACGCATGAGAAACACCTGATCTACCTACCTAATCCCATTTACCAGCACTTGAATGTTATGACGTGCCAAGTTCTCATCCAAGTACTTTTTAAAGGATGTGTGGCAACCCGCCTCCACCACCCTCCCAGGCAGCGCATTCCAGGCTGTCACCACCCTCTGGGTAAAAATTTTTTTCCTCACATCCCCCCTAAACCTCCTGCCCCTCACCTTGAACTTATGTCCCCTCGTGACTGATCCTTCAATGAATCACAGTCATATGAGCATGTCAAGGCACAGCACACCTGCAGCAGCCCCTGCAACCTCAATATTGGGATACAAGCTATCTAATTGAGGGAACCACCATAACCAAAGCTAACTCTGTCCTCAGCTGCCATCCAAGCATGTGGCCCAAGTAATACAGGAGTGTCAGATTAGGCCAGTTAGTCTTACTTGTTCTTTGTGAACCAATTCTGGTATTTCCACTGTTGCCACAGCTGGGATCAGTTAACTCAGTGTATGTTAAGAGTTTAAAATCAGACCCCTTCCTAAGTCTGATGAAGAGTCATACGGACTCAAAACGTTAACTGTATTTCTCTCCGCAGATGCTGTCAGACCTGCTGAGATTTTCCAGCTATTTTTGTTTTTGTTTTAGATTTTCAGCATCCGCAGTATTTTGCTTTTATTTCTTTCCTAAGTCTGTATTGGCTCAGTGGTGGGTTATATTGTACAATCACTCACCAAGACAAAAGAAATGCAAACGCATTTTTATAACACCTTTCACATCCTGAAAATGTCCTAAAGCACTTCAGGGCCAATTAATTACTTTTGAAATGTTGTCACCATTGTTATGTGGGCAAACAACGGCAAATTTTCACAAATAGCAATGAGATAAATGACCACATGTTTCTGGTAGTGTTTGTCAAGGAACTAAAGCTGGGCAGAGCATCTTCCCAGCTCTTCAAATACTGACATGTTTATGACTATCTGAACAGGGCAGGCAGAGATTAATGTAAGGTGGCATCTCTGACAGTGCAGCACTCCCTCAGAACTAGACTACGGTATCAGCCTAGATTTTACACGCCTATAATTGGGAGTAGGGCTTGAATCCACAACCTTCTGAATCAGAACATCATCCGCTTCCACAGAGCCAATCTGACACACAAAACTTTATAACATGAATATTTTCAGCATGAGGATGCTAATGTACTACTTGATCACATGGCCAAATCCGAACCTGTGTGTACTAATGTGTGACTAATAATTTGCTTTGTAATTTATTTCTAAAATGCAAGCTCATTGGGTAGAATCGAGGTACATAAAATTCTACTGCTAACAACACCAATTAAAGAATCCCGTTCTTTCAAGGTTCAATAAGTATAAAGGTATGACCTGGGCTTCAGAGAAAGGGCTAACTGAAATGCTGTTTTCTACAAGAATGGCTGCAATTTCTGTCTCAAGATCGCCAGCTCTTCCAAGAGCCTTCACGAAGTGTCCATTGGGATAAAGAGAAGTAGAATCCCAGGAATCGATGCGTACAATAATTCGGCAATCCTATGTAATCAAGAAAAGAAAAGAAAAAAGTTAAGCATCCTCTTTGAGTCCATTACAATACTCCAAAGTTGATGAATATATATAGGTGTACTACCTGAAGAACAGAGTGTAGCAATTCTTTTTACCGCACTTCGCTCCAGGTGCATACTCGATTCAACCAACAGTATACAATTCAACATTTCCATAGCTACAGGGTTGGCAATTGGTCAGAGTTGGACACAAAGGAAAAAAAACAAGTAAAGCAGAAAATCAACAAGAATTATGCATTAATAATCTTCTTGATGCAAAAATGGCTCCTCATGCTTTCAGAATCTAAGAGATACTATTGCACCAAACATTTTTTAAAAAAATGAAATTTAAATGTTTTGGCTCATCTGAGGAAGCCAACTCTGAATAATTAAAAAGACCAATGGGAACAAGATACAATGATCTTCTCTAATATGCATGACTTACGATGTACAGCACCAACGGAGACTCCTTTAGGCAGTAAGCATTGTTTATTTTTGTTTCCACAAGTGGTGAGAATTGGTTAAGGCACAAGCAATGAAGCTGCTACCAGGCAGGATCCCAAAGTTAGTCCCCGGTCTGCAATGAGTTAGCTCATCTTAGCTAGCTCGGTAGAAAGAGTGCCACAATCGCATTAACAAGCTTGGGTTAGGGAGGGCAAAATTAAGCCATGATTCCTGACCATGGTTTCTATCCACTCAACCACGCCAGAAAGTGCATGCACCTGGGTCAGTATTGAGGAATGAAAAGGATCATGAGCCCTGCTAGGATTGGGAGCAAACCAGAAAATGGACAAAAAACGTGAAAAAAGGTGAATAAATGGCAATCAAGAACTGACAAGCAATTATGAATAAGATCAATTCTAAAGAGAAGAATCTGGAATGAATGAGTCCAGGAACATGCTATACAGACATGACCCACAATCTTCACAAAGTTCATGAACTTCAATTATGTGTGACATCAAGAACCCCTAGCAAAACTGGAGTCAATGGGAATCGGAGGAAAACTCTCTGCTGGTTCAAGTCATACCTAGCACAAAGGAAGATGGTTGTGGTTGTTGGAGGTCAGTCATCTCAGCTCCTGGACATCACTGCAGGAGTTCCTCAGGGTAGTGTCCTAGACCCAACCATCTTCAGCTGCTTCATCAATGATTTTCCTTCCATCATAAGGTCAGAAGTGGGGATGTTTGCTGATGATTGCACAATGTTCAGTACCATTCGCAACTCTTCAGATACTGAAGCAGTCCACATCCAAATACAGCAAGGTCTGGACAATGTCCAGGCTTGGGCTGACAAGTGGCAAGTAACATTTGTGCCACACAAGTATCAGATAATGACCATCTCCAACAAGAGTGAATCCAACCATCACCCCTTGATGTTCAATGGCATTGCCATCACTGAATCCCCCACTATTAACATCCTGGGGTTACCATTGCCAGAAACTGAACTGGACTAACCATATAAATACTGTGGCTACAAGAGCAGGTCAGAGGCTAGGAATCCTGTGACGAGTAATTCACCTCTTGACTCCCCAAAGCCTGTCCACCATCTACCAGACACATGTCAGGAGTGTGATGGAATACTCCCCACTTGCCTGGATGAGTGGAGCTCCCACAACACTCAAGAAGCTTGACTCCATCCAGGACAAAGCAGCCCACTTGACTGGCACCAACCACATCCACAAACATTCATTCCCTCCACCACCAACGCACAGTTGCAGCACTGTGTGTTATCTACAAGATGCACTGCAGGAATTCACCAAGGCTCCTTTGACAGCAACTTCCTAGCCCACAATCACCACCATCTAGAAGGACAAGGGCAGCAGATAGATGGGAACACCACCAGGCAGAAGTTCTCCTCCAAGTCACTCACAATCCTGACATGGAACTATATCACCGTTCCTTCACTGTTGCTGGGTCAAAATCTTGGAACCCCCTTCCTAACAGACTGTGCGTGTACCTACATCACATGGACTGCAGTGCTTCAAGAAGGCAGCTCATCACCACCTTCTCAATGGCAATTAGGGATGGGCAATAAATGCTGGCCCAGCCAGCAACACCCACATTCAGTGGCTGAATTTTTAAAAAATTGTTAAAAGTTTTTTTGGAGCTGGAAGAGGGGGAAATTTACAATGAAAGGGCCATTAACAGTGAGAGAGTGCAAGAGGAGCAGCAGGACCTTTAAAAGTGAGAGAGTGCGAAGGAGCAGCAGGACCATTAACAGCGAGGGGAGCAGTGGGGCCATTAACACCGCAACAGAGTACGAGAGGAGCAGCGGGGCCATTAACACCGCGAGAGAGTGTGAGAGGAGCAGCAGGCCCATTAACAGCGACAGGGTGCGAGGAACAATGGGGCCATTAACAGCAAGAGTGTGACAGGAGCAGCAGGGTATCCGCTGCCGCCAGGAGTCAGTCAGAACCTGCACTCGGAAAGAAAAATCGAAGTGTGACACCACAGGGGAACAGGTAGGTGTCTGACCAATGAGTATTTCCAATTTATTTTATCTAAGCTAGGGAATAAACTGGTGAAGCTTGTCCTTTTTTTTAAAAAGCAAGGTTTATTACTACTAGAAAGAAGTATTATTAGGGTTTATCACTATTAATAAGGTATTGGTAAGGTTTATTTGCAGTAGTAAGATTTGTTATAAGTAACAAAGTTATTATCTAACAGAGAGATGGCAGGGCTGTTCAAACCTCTAGGGTGCACACCCTGTTCTATGTGGGAACCCCAGGATGCCTCCCTTGTCCTGGACAACCATTTGTGCAGCAAGCGACGTCAGTTGCAGCAGCTTGTGCTCCAGGTTTCAGAACTTGAGCAGCAGCTGGCGTTACTGTGGCACATATGTGAGGCTGAGAGCTAAGTGGATAGCACATTTATAGATGTGGTCACCCCACAGCTTAAGAGTATGCAGGGAGGGAGGGAATGGGTGACCACCAGGCAGTCAACGAGAAACACGCAGGTAGTGCAGGAGTCCCCTGAGTGCATCCCACTCTCCAACCAGTATTCAGTTTTGAATACGGATGAGAATGATGGTTCATCTGGGGAAGGCAGCCAGAGACAAGTCCATGGCACCACAGTTGGCTCAGCTGTAGAGGGGGTACAAGAAAGACTGGAAGAACAATAGTGATAGGTGATTTGATATTATGGGGAATAGACAGCCACAGCTGCAGATGTGAATCCAGAATGGTATGTTGCCTCCCTGCTGCCAGGGTCAAGGGTGTCACTGAGTGGCTGCAAAGCACCCTGAGGAGTGAGGGAGCACAGCCAGCAGTTGTGGTTCACATAGGTACAAATGACACAGGCAGAGAGACAGATGTGGTTCTGCAATCTGAATTTAGGGAACTGGCTAGGAAATTAGAAAGCAGGACCTCAAAAGTAGAAATCTCCAGATCACTCCCAGTACCAAGCACAAGTTAGTACAGAAATAGGAGGATAAAGCAGATGAATGCATGGCTGGAAAGATGGTGCAGGAGGGAGGGCTTTAGACTCTTGGGACATTGGGACCAGCAAGTTGGGAGGTGGGACCTGTGCAGGCTGGACAGGTTGCACCTAAACAGAGCTAGGATGGAGTTTCTTGTGGGGCGATTTGATAGTGCTAATTGGCAGGGTTTATACTAACTTAGCAGGGTGAACCAAGGAAAATATCAGAGAGGAATACCAAGGTGTACAGAATACTGGGAGAGATAGATAGCACTAAAATAAGGAATAGTAAGTTAATAGGTGGGGTCAGAGTAAGGGGAAAAGTAGTAAAGTCTAAATCGGGGTTACTGTGCATGTGTGTGAATAAATGGAATGTGGCAAATAAGACTGATCAGTTACAGGCACAGATTGCCATGTGGAAATACGATGTGGCTATAACAGAGACCTGGCTCAAAGAAGGGCAGGATTAGATGTTAAATATTCCTGGATACAAAGTGGTGTTCAGGAAAGATAGGAAAGGAAGAAAGGGTGGAGGAGTGGCATGATTAAGGACAGCACTGCAGTGTTGGAGAAAGAGGATGTTCCAGAGGGATAAATTTATGACAGATGTCAGGTAGAAAATATAATTGAGAACCAGTCTGAATATAGAAGGTTCAAAGAGGAGCTGAAAACAAATAAGAGAAGCAAACAGGGAGCATAAAAAGAGACTTTCAGCCAACACAAAAGAGAATCCCAAAGTCTTTCATAGGTATATGAGTAGTAACGGGGTAGGAAGAGAAAAAGTAGGGTCGATAGGGACCAAAGAGAGGATTTATGCATGGAGGCAGGGGGCATAGCTGAGGTATTAAATTAATACTTTGCATCTGTCTTTACCAAGGAAGATGCTAGCCAGGCCATGTGAAACAGGAAGTAATTTAGACACTGGAAGGGTTTAAAATTAATAAGGAGGTGATATTGGACAGGCTATCTTTATTTAAAGTGGATGAGATGCATCCATGGATACTGAAGGAAGTAAGAGTGAAAATTGTGGAGGCACTGGCCATCATTTTTCAGTCTTCCTTATACACAGGGGTGGTGCCAGAGGACTAGAGAATTCCAAACGTTACACCCTTGTTCAAAATAAGGGTGCAGAGATAAGCCCAGCAACTAACCTTAGGTCAGTCAGTTTAACTTCGGTGGTAGGAAAACTTCTAGAAACAATATACGGGACAAAATTAATAGTCACATGCGCAAATGCAGGTTAATTAAGGAAACCAGCATGGATTTCTTAAGGGAAAATCGTGTTTAACTAACTTGGAGTTTTGAAGAGGTAACAGAGGCAGAGGCAGTGGTAATGAAGGCAATGCTACTGATGTGGTGTACATGGACTTCCAAAAGATATTTGAGAGTGCCACACAACAGACAGATGAGGAGAAATGTTTTCTCTCAGAGGGAAGTGAGTCTATGGAACTCTCTTTCTCAAAAGTAGGTGGAAGCAGAGTCTTTGAATAATTTTAAGGCAGAGCTAGATAGATTCTTGATTAACAAGGGGGTGAAAGGTTATCGGGGTAGGCAGGAATGTGGGGTTGAGGTTACAATCTGATCAGCCATTATCTTATTGAATGGTGGAGCAGGCTCAAGGGGCCGAGAGGCCTATTCCTGCTCCTAATTCATATGTTCATATATATTTGTGAGCAAAGCTATAGCTCATGGAATAAAAGAGACAGTAGCAACGCAGTTACAGAATTGGCTGAGTGACAGGAAACAGTAGTGGTTAATGGATGTTTGTCAGGCTGGACGAAGGTTTGTCGTGGAGCTCCCCAGGGGTCAGTGCTGGGACTTATGCTTTCCCTGATATATACTGACATAGGCCTTGGTGTACAGGGCACAATTTCAAAGTTTGCAGATGACATGAAACTTGGAAGAATTGTAAACTGTGAGGAGGATAATGTAGAACTTCAAAAGGACAAGTTGATGGGTGAACGGGCAGGTGGCAGATGGGCAATCAATGTGGAGAAGTGTGAAGTAATTCATTTTCGTAGGAAGAACATTGAGAGACAATACAAAATAAAAGATACAATTCTAAAGGGGGTGTAGGAGCAAAGGGACCCGAGTGTTTTTGTGCATAAACCATTGAAGGTGGCAGGACAGATTGACAGAGCAGTTAATAAAGGATACATTATCCTAGGCTATCCATAGGGGCGTGGAGCATAAGAGCAAGGACTTGTATAAGGCACCAGTTTGGCCTTAACCGGAGTATTGCATTCAGTTCTGGACACCACATTTTAGGAAGGATGTGAAGGCATTGGAGAGACTGCAGAAAAGATTCAGTTCCAGGGAAGAGGAACTTCAGGTATGAAGATAGATTAGAGAAGTTAGGGCTGTTTTCATTGGAGAAAAGAAGGCTGAGAAGATATTTGATAGAGGTACTCAAAATGATGAGTGGTTTGGACAGAGTAGATAGGGAGAAACTGTTTCCACTCATGAAAGGGTCGAGAATGAGAGGGCACAGATTTAAAGTAATTGGCAATAGAAGCAAAAGCGATTTGAGAAAAAACTTCTTCACGCAGTGACCTATTAAGGTTTGGGATGTACTGCCTTGCCTGAGAGTATGGCGGAGGCAGGTTCAAGTGGATCATTCAAAAGGGAATTAGACTGTTATCTGAAAAGGAAGAATGTGCAGGGTTACGGGGAAAAGGCTCTAAGGGAATTGCTCATTCAGAGAGCTGGTGCAGATATGATGGGCCGAATGGCCCCCTTCTGCACTGTAACAATTCTGTGATTTATTTATAATTCCCACCTGTAGGGATTCAGCTTGCTGGGTGCTGATCCTTATTCTAGGAATTCTGTAATCCCAAGGCGTAACTAGGATCTTCCGAGTATTTTTACCCTGAGATTGTATGTCTTCTTTGGGTGGAAAGGATGCAACGTAATCTCGCCAGTTCCTTTGAATAATTCCAACAACTTTACCTACAAACAAAAAGGCAATATCAACCTGAACCCCTTTTACTGAAAATGTGGGAGATGTTTTTCACCTTATACCATTTATTGTTTTGTTTCATATTCAGTTAATATTTAAGTAAAAGAACAGAACTAATGGATGAAGTAATTATCTGTAAAACTTTGTCAAGGAAATTAGATCAAATTAGATACTTAAAAACAATTTTTCATTGTATTAGCATCCCTTCTTATCAATCACCACCAATCAACCACCCCCTACCCACCCACTAATTTTGTTGTTTCAAGCTAGCAATGTGCATTTCCATGGCCTTTCTTGATGGGCTACTGTGAGGCATGTGACAGTGGCAATTTTAAAAGCATTTGCCACTGGGGGCTGGTTTTTGAACATCTCCCTCACAAACTGGAAAAGGTAAATACTGAATCCCACTGAAGGTGAGAAGACAAAGCTTGACCAAGAGCCCCTTTAAATCCCTCAGGAATGGCTCGTAGCTGGTTAGCCAAGCAGAAGCAATAATAGAGTCTCTATACTGCCATTCTCTCATAACACTAAGGGACAGTTTATACGGAATGTTGAACAGGGGAAAGGAAACGGGAGCAATTAAAAAAAAGTTGAAGGATTACACTTAAACACAAGTGGGTTGTTTCTTTTATAAATAATGTCCTACCTGTAGCCATTGGTTCACTTTCAGTTTCCTCAGTAGTTTTTTCCTCAGACTCATTCTCACATAACACAGATGCTCTTCCCTTCCATTCATTCCTTGGCAGCAACTCCACAGCCACCACATCACCTTGAATGGCACGATTTCGTGCCTTAGTGCCACAGATGAGAATGTCTGCTTCCAATTCTGAGAGACAACAGTAAAAAAAACTTATAAAAACAAATCACTTCTTAAAAAAGTTTTTTCGTTAAAAAAGGAGAGTAAAATTACCTGATTTTTTATTGGTCAATCCCTGAATCCGAACAAAGGCTTCCAACTGAGATCTGTGTTTGTTGACATTCAAAATACCCTAAGAACATAAAACAAATTTGCTAGTATGCAAATTGTTTAAGAAATAATGATGTAGTTGGGCATAGCATGATTTTCATCAATTTTCTGTCTGCTTTCTGCACTTTTGGATGTAATAGATGGATAAAAACAGGAAAAACAAGGGCTGGAGAAGTTTCCGATTTCAGCATACTGGGGGAACTAGGTTAACATCACCAGAGGCAGTCAATGACCCAAGAGGATAGGAACATAGGGACAGGAGTAGGCCATTAAGCCTGCTCCGCCATTCAATTACATCATGGCTGATCATCTACCTCAAAGCCACTTTCCCATACTATCTCCTTATCCTTTAATGTCATCAGTCTCCAGAACTCTATCGATTTCTGTTTTGAACATGCTTAATGATTTAGCTTCCACAGTCCTCCTGGGTACAGAATTCCAAAGATTCACCACCCTGAGTGAAGAAATTCCTCCTCATCTCGGTATTAAATGGCCTACACCTTATTCTGAGACTATGTCCCCTGGTTCTAGACTTACCAGCCAAGGGGAATATTCAACAACATCCACCCTGTCATGCCCTGTAAGAATTTTGTAAGTTTCAATGAGGTCACCCCTCATTCTTCAAAACTCCAGGGAATATAGACCCAGTCTCCTCAATCCCGCCATTCCAGGCATTAATGTGGTGAGCCTCCGTTGCACTCCCTCTATGGCAAGTATATCCTTCCTTAGGAAAGGGGCCCAAAACTGTACACACTACTCCAGGTGAGGTCTCACCATGGCTCTACACAACTCCAGCAAGACATCTTTAATCCTGTACTCAAATTCTCTTGCGATGAAGGCCTAATTTGCCTTCTTAATTGCTTGCTGCATCTGCATGTTAACTTCTAGTGACTCATGGACAAGGACACCCAGATCCCTTTGAACACCCGCACTTTCCAACCTCTCATCACTTAAGAAATATTCTGCCTTTCTGTTTTTTCTACCAAAGTGAATAACTTCACACTATTCATATTATATTCCATCTGCCATGTTCCAGCCCATTCACTTAACCTGTAAAAGTCCTGTTGAAGCCCCCTTGCATCCTCCTCACAATTTAGGATCCTACGCTGTCTGGTATCATCAGTAAATTTGGAAATATTACAATTGGTCCCTACATCCAAATCATTTTTTTGGATTGTGAACAGCTGTGGACCTAGCACTGATCCTTGCGGTACCCCACTGTTACTAGGTACCCCTTGTAACAGTCTGCCATCCTGAGGATGATCCATTTATTCCTATTCTCTGCTTTCAGTCTATTAGCCAATTCTCAATCCACATGAGTATATTTCCCCCAATCCCATGCATTATAATTTTATTTACTAATCTGTGTGGGACCTTATCAAAAGCCTTCTGAAAATCCAAATACAACATATCCACTGGTTCTCCATCATCTATGCTACAAATAACACCCTCAAAAATCTCCAACAAGTTTGTCAAACATGATTTCCCTTTCATAACTCCATGTTGACTCTGCCCAATTTTACCATTCTTTTCTAAATGTCCAGTTATCACATCCTTTATAATAGATTCTAACATTTTCCTGCTACTGACATCAACTAACAGGTCTGTAGTTCTCCTCTTCCTCCCTCCTTAAATACTGGGGTTATATTTGCTACTTTCCAGTCTGCAAGAACCTTTCTAGAAAATATAGAATTTTGAAAGATAAACACGAATGCATCCACTATCTCTATGGCCACCTCCTTCAACACTGTGGGATGAAGCTCATCTGGTCCATGTGATTTATCAACCTTCAACCCAGTTAACTTTTCAACTCCTACCTCTTTACTAATACTAATTTATTTTAGTTTCTCATTTTCACAAGTCCCTTGGTTGCCTAGTATTTCTGGAAGATTTCCTATATCTTCTTCCATGAAGACAGACGCAAAATAACTCCTCAGTTTCTCCGCCTTTTCCCTGTTCTCCGCTATAAATTCTCCTGTCCCCACTTGCAATGAGTCCACATTTGTCCTAGCTAATCTCTTCCTTTTCACATACCTAAAGTAGCTTTTACAGTCCGCCTGTATGTTCCTCGCTAGCTTGCATTCATATTGTCTTTTCCCTTTCTTAATTAGTTTCTTGGTCCTCCTTTGCTGGGTTCTAAATTGCTCTCAATCTTCAGGTTTACCACTTTATCTGGCATTCTTATAAGCCACTTCCTTTGATCTAATGCAATTTTTAACTCCCTTTGATTTACCTTTCCCTTTGGGTGTGCCTTACAGGAATGTATATCTGTTGTAGACCATGTAGTATTTCTTTAAATACTAACCACAAATCTTTTAGTACAATTTCCCAATCCACCATAGCCAACTTTCCCCTCATATCCTCATAATTTCCTTTCTTCAGATTTAAGGCCCTAGTTTCGGAATGAACTATGTCGCATTCAAACTTAATGCAAAATTCTATCGTATCATGGTCACTATTCCCAAAGGCTCCTTTACAGCAGGGTTATTAATTAGCCCTTTCTCATTACACAACACCAAATCCAAAATAGCCCGATGCCTAGTTGGCTCATTAACATACTGCTCCAGAAACCCATCTCGTACACACTCCAGGAATTCTTCCTCCACAACATTAGTGCTGATTTGGTGTGTAAATTGAAGTTGCCCATTATTACTGTATTACCCATGTTCCATGCATCTCTGGTTTCCCGACTTATACCGTGCCCAACATTACCACTACAGTTTGGTGGCTATAAACAACTCCCACAGATGTTTGCTGCCCCTTGCTGATTCCTAGCTCCACCCAAACAAATTCTACATTTTGATCCATCGATCTAAGATCCTCTCTTACTAATATACTGATCTTGTCCCTTATTAAGAGTGTTACCCCACCTCCTTTTCCTTTTTGCCTATCCCTCCAGGGTCTCAGTAATCCCATCATTTTTACTACTGTACTTGAGCTTACTTCACCCAGCTGATTTTCCGAAACAGATCATTAATACTCAGGATTTTCACAAAAAAAAAATTACATTTTTTTTAAAACAACATTCCTCCAGCAATATTCAATGCAATAAGTTTAATCCATTTCATTCATGGAAGTTTAAAAAAGGGCTATGACTTTGCAACTATTAATCCTGCAATCTGTAATATTTTAAAAATACGTTTGCTGCTATGTAGAGAAAAGCACGCAATCCCAACTTAGAAAAAGATCTACATTCACCAACATATGACATTAAAGGCAATGTGATCAACTTTGCACAATTGTTGAACAGTGCAGAGTTCGTTCTGAGTCTTGCTGTGATGAAAAAACATTTTGAGAGATTCAAAAGGAACGTGCTATAGTCAGGAAGTGACTGTATCAGTGAGCTTACCTGCATATATCTCCCGGATTTGATGCCAGCCTCCAGTATTTCAAGAGCGAGATGTTCCAAATATTCTTTTCCATTCTTTTCTTGATTTTCATATTCTCGTTCTTTCCGAGACTGAACAATGGACTCATACAGCTGATGTACAGCTTCCAAGTCAGGCCAAAAATTCTCCAGATAGCTCTAAAAAGAAAGAAATTGATAAGAGCACATGTTTGTGTTTTTTAGTAGTTCATTGCTCAAAACTGGAGAATCTAAATAAAAGGGTAAATGATTACAACGAATGCAGCTGGTATTTAAAATATGCTAATGTGGGTGGGGGGGGTGGGGGTAAATGGTATAGTGGATCAGCACAAAGTCCCTTCTTTCTGTGGTGGAAGTTTGAAATTGTCAAAATGGAAATGTCCATTCACAAGCAGTTGTAGGATGCTCATAAAATGCTTTAACCCAGTGCCCAATAGGCAATTCCATTGCGCTCACTCGAGACCAGAAATGTGACACTGATTCAAAGGTGGCAGAACATATTGAGGGAGTAGTTAGCAAAGTATATGGGATCTTCGGCTTCATAAAGAGAGGTATTAAGTACAAAAGCAGGAAAGTTATATTGGACCTTTATAAAACTCAGGTTAGGGCACAACTAGAGTACTGCATCTAGTTCTAATCACCACGCTTTAGGAAGGATGTGAAGGTCCTCGAGAGGGTGCAGAGGAGAATGATCAGAATGGTTCCAGGGATGAGGGAATTTAGCTACAAGGTTAGGTTGGAGAAGCTGGGGTTGTTCGTCTTGGGAGCATAGGAGGTTAAGGGCAGATTTGAAAGAGGTGTTCAGGACTATCAAGGTTATGACAGGTTTAGATAAAGGTAGACAAAGTAAGGCTGCTCCCATTAACTGATGTTACAAGAATTAGCAAACACAGATTTAAGGCTTTGGGCAAGAGTTGGAGGGAATGTGAGGAAGAACTGCTTTTACGCAGACTACGAGGGTGATGAAAGTGGAGATGATCAATGGTTTCAATGGGAAATTGGATTGGCATTTCAGGAAGATAAACTTGCAGGGCATTGGGGGGTACAGTGAGAAAACAGGACTAACTGGCCTGAACTAGCATAGATTCAATGAGCCGAATGGCCTCCTTCTGTGTCGCAAAACTTTTATGATTCTATGACTCAACAGAATATGCTCCCATGAAATTAAAAGCCACTGCTGGGCAGCGAAAGAGATTTAAGCTGATTGTATCCCATTCAATCCTATCCCTTCATTCTAGTCCATTCCCAGAACCGACATGACTTTTTACAATCGACTCTTAAAAACATGCTAAAAATCCAAAATCTGAAAGTCTGCTTCCACAATTCTGAAAATATAATTGGACCAAAGGTGTAAATTGTTTTAGAAATTATACGTCTTCAGAAAACTGCTGCTTGAAGGAAGAATATTAATCAAAATTCCTTCTGTACCCCTCCTACTTTCCACTGAAAATATTATCAGCACCACAACTGCCATCTAGGGGCAACAATAAAGAAATACCATCAAAAAACACACTTCTTTAACAAACAGAAAGGCAACCTGTTCATTTAATTGACTGTAATAATTGGAAAACTTGGAGAAATAGGAAGTGGTGAAATGGTGAAGAGAGAAGCACAGACATAAAGGAAGAGAGCAGAAATAGAAACAAGTTAAACAGTAGTCACAGAAGCATTTTTTTTGCAAGTTTAGCAGTATCATTGTTTTCTGGCTAGACGTTGTGTGTTTTAGTGACAACTTCTGAATTGAATAGATTTTGATGCTATTTATGAAGAATTAACAAGTTGTTTGATGGAATATGGGCTTAAACACGTACGAATACTTTGCTCCAGAGCTTCAAGTGTTTGCACAAAGTCAAATGTACCATTCTTAGCATCTCTGGAAAATGCATTGAATACAAATTTAGTATTTCCCCAACTACCCGAGTCCTCCCAATCTTCAGATCTCACTGGAGTCCTCCCTCTAGACATCAATTCTCTTTCCTGACTGCTCAAAAGCCTGGGCTTCACACTGTACCCAAGGCCCATCCCTTGCCTCTTCCACCCTCTCCCCATCTTCCAAGACACCACACCACACAGTCCTACAGTAACATTCTAGCTTATCGAGCTCAATGATGTAGCAGAGAAGTGGAAAATACCTTAAACGAAACGACAAACACTCCGTCTGTTTCACTCCCATACTTTTGAATGGCTTCTGCATCTTCGGTTACCATAACAACGGGCATCAGTCCTGCAAGATGATTATAATACCAGACTGTGGCATAGTAAATGCACCTAGAATAAATAAATAGTGTTTTTATTATTTCCTTTGCATGAATGAAATGTATGCCTCTACCACATACCCATTAAAATAAAATTCATCACAAAAAAAAAATCCACAGTCACCCCCCATACCAAGCCTCTGAACAATCTGGAAGTCAGATACACATTCCCTCCAACACTTCATAATCCCCATCTAGTCAAGCCCATCTAGCGAAAGCCCTCTATAATTGTACCTAAATCCACCCCACACCGCTTTCCAATATAAAAAGAAAGGACTTGCATATATTCCAATGAGATTATGATACCAACGAACCACCACAGCCTCACAACTGTGTAAAGAAGTTTTTCCTACCCTCTGTTCTAAATCTCTTGTGCTTAATCTTGTAATATGGTCCCTCATTCTTGACCCCTGAACGACTGGAAACAGTGTGCTTCTACCTACCGTGTCCCATTCCTGTTGTTCATACACCATTGTAGTAGTGCAGATTATTTCAACCCTTTGATTAGAAATATAGTTACATGCGATGACCACCATAGCAGTTCCTCGTCAACTACAAATTACTTCTTATAATCCCAAAATATGAATGTTGCCCTGCAATTTCCATGTTTAAACAAACATAATACTTTTCTGCATTTTTTAAAATGTTGCATAATAAAGGGTGTAATTTAAAGACCAGTGTGACTCAAATGCAAGGTTTTACAGTATATTTTCAAGATTTTTTAAAAGTTGCAAACATCAAGTTAAATTTCAAACAAACCTGGTCTGCCATTTTTCTAGAGATTCTCCCTGCTGTCTTGGTACATACGAGTACAGCTGGAATTCATTGAAGAACATAACACATTCGTGTCGAGCATCCTTCAGCAGGTTCCGCAGCTTGTTGTACTGTCTGCAATGAAACAGCCGATGAGTATGACCAGGTCAGATCCAATGATTTTTCCATTGTTGGTCATCTTTAAAAATGTATTGTTCCTTTCCTATGTTTTTCCTTTATTGCACCTTTAGATCCTATCACCTTTATCATTACAGAACAGGGAAACAAAGGGCCCTAAGGGCTGCCTATGCCGCTCTGCAGTCAGCATTTGGGGCTGTCTCTTTTCGACAAACTCCCTCCTTGTCCAAACTTTGGCGTTCAACAAGTAGAAAGTTGGACTGTTTCCTATCACCAGCTTTCTTTCTTTGTACAAACCCGTACTAACTCAGGAGGTGAGGAAAGGTGAATGCTGGGGAATTTCTTTTTTTAAAGTTTTGAATCATTTTTATCTGGTCTATGTTTGTTTCCCCACACATCCACGGTTTAGACTATGCCAATCTGAACTGGTCATTTTGACATATAAAATAAAACTCCAATTTTCCCTAATGTCCTGAGGCAGAGCTCCATTCCTTTGTCAGGTGCTTCCTCAAGGTATGTTCACCAAGATAAGAAACCTAGCAATGTGGAAGATTTGCAAGGACAAACCTAATCCCAACATTTCACACGTTGGTGCTCCTGTATACATATTAATGATCGGCTCTCATGTGGCAAAGCTTATATTAAGTCAGATGTATGTTGTTAAATGGAACCCACTTCTGACAGTGCAGCACACCCTTAACAATGCACTGCTGTCACCCTAGATTATATGCTGAAGCTCTAAGGTGGGTCGCAAACCCATATTCCATAACCCTCTGACACCAAGGCTAAAGTGTTTTTATTTCAGATTTCCAGCATCTATAACATATTGCAATGTGAAATGAGTTTTGGTTCATCTTAAACCAGCTTTTAGTGGGTATGTGTACTTAGCTGTACAACCAGCACTGCATCCACTGAAGTACAGGAAAGCTGGACTTTGCACATTTACACTTAATCGCATGTAAACATCTCTATTTATCAGTGTCAGAACATTGGTGAAGGCTGGTTTTCCTGTCATTCTTACAAACATTAAAAAAGGTAAAAGTAGTTTGTTGTATCTTTTTGTGTTATTATGTTCTGGCTGAGTTGAAGTGTTCTGAAGTACTATCACGATTGATATGTCTTTATATTATATTATTTTTAACTTTTAGCCTTTGTTAATTAGGTAGGGAAGTATGATTCTTAAATTGTAATGGGCCAAATCTTGCTGGAAAAAAAAACAGCGTATTAACTTTCTGCGTGAAGTTTAATAAAGAATTACGTGTTCAAATCTAGCAAGTTATTAAAAATAATGAGGCGGCTAAGGGTGAGATGCCATTTGCGCGAGGTAAAGAACAAAGTGGCATAAGTCAACCAGCAAATTCTGGAGATCCACAACTCATGACGTATCTCTTCATCCTCTGAACTTGCTGGCTGATTTACACATTAATAAAGCCGTGCAATGTTAACATAGCATTATTTTTCCAGGAAGATTTGAACCATTAATTTTAATGTTTCTCAAGAATATGGAGGGGAACAAAGCTGGTGAAAAATGGTACAGGATCAAAGACAGATTTCTAATTAGTTTCACTGGTGATACGGCAATATGTAGTGAGAATTTTTAACAAAATGAAGTTATACTGATCTTGCTAGCCCAGAGGAAAAGCAGCAACTTGTATTGATAAAATGCACCAAGGCACTTCACAGGCAAAATCTGACACAGAGCCATACAAGGCAATATTAGGGCAGATAGCTAAAAGCTTTGCCAAAGAGGTAGGTTTTATGGAGTGTCTTAAAGGAGAGGTAGTGAGGCGGAGAGGTTTAGTTACGGAATTCCACACCTAGGGTCTTGGCAGCTAAAGGCACGGCTGCCAATGGTGGGGCAAACAAAACAACTCAAGAGGCTAGAGTTGGAAAAGCACAGGTCTCAGAGAGTAATGGGATTGGAGGACATTACAGAGCTCATTAGTAAAGAAGTCAATTTATTAACTGAAGAAATTAATATGGCATAAGTTTCAACTAGATTTTCCTTGTACATAGTTGTATTTCAACTTCTGGTGCAATCAGGTAAAGTGAAAACATACTGAGGGTCAACTAGTAGGGGTAAGAGATAATCAGCCCGAGAAAGTAGAAAGCACGCTGCTAATACTTGCACCCATGTACTGTAAAACTACCCATTACTCTGCAGTTTAAAGATTTAAAGCTAAACATGTGAACAATACATGGTCATTTCTATTCAGCTTGCTATATATTGACATTTTGATAAGGAAAGTAGCAGAGTGCAATGAGGATTTAAATTGGGAGGACTTAGTGGACATAAATACTCAGCTCTGAACTATAGTTCATCAGAGCCTCCAACCATCATGTATGGTTGTAAACACAATGGTTTTAAGTGTATAAATGAGTACTATTGCACCTACTATAAGCTCAACAAAACGATAAATACTTGAAGTCAACATTTCAAGAACCTTAATGATTCTGAGGAATAGACAAAACATCTAATCATAAATAAAAATGATTCTCCAACTATTCTCTTACCAAAATTTATTCATCCTCAAATTGGTAGCTTCAAACTAGTTACACCAGCTGATTCCCATTGAAGGGGAAAGGAATTTGACATATAAGCCCCATAACAGATAGATTACTCACACAGAATATTCCTCTTTGACCTCTAATATTTGCTGATGTGGCAGAAAAGGCTCCTATGTCTTTGCAGAGCTATTTATAACAGTCCAGAATCTTATAACAATTAAGTTTTCCAATTCTGTTATTTTCAAGTACTTTTGGATGTTTCACTGCATTAAAGGCATTATGTATTTGAGAAAAAGTCAAACTTCTCTATTATAAAATAAATACTTTAGGACAGGAGAGGATCTTTAAAGTCCTTAAAGACTGCAGTGAAAATATCACAGAAGCTAACTGGTAACAGCAGGTACAGCTATCCATGCTGCACACAGAGGGAATTAAATGAACAACAGGGACAAAATTAACAGCAATCTGTTAAGTTGATGATCTTGATTAAAATAGCCCAAGGCTTTTAACAGACGCTCAATCCTCAAGGGAAACTTATCCAAAATGTCAGTAGGAAGTGAATTTAACTGATTGTAGATTTAATCATTTGATGACTTTAGTACAATATTGCTATTTGAAAATGAAAAATACAACCAGGTGCATTGGCTTATTTAAAAAAAATTCCAAAATGAAGACATTTTATTTGACTATATATACTTTTCAGTTATATTATATTTTTTCAATCTTCTATTTCCAAGTCTGCTTGACCATATGCTATTCCCTCATGCAACAAACAGGAACAGTGTCAACTTTTAAAACATCAGTGGTCAATTTAAAGATCACTTAAGACTTTCTGGCCGCATACAAGCAGGCTCATTGAATATGGTCCACTTAAGCAACAACAACTTGTTTTTATAAAGCACCTTTATAATACAAAACTTTCCACTGTACTTTACAGAGCAGTAGTGAGAGGAACAGATTGTCAAGCTAGACAAGTTAGGACAGTACACTAAAAGATTATATAATTAGGCCAGTTTTGAAGAAGGTTTTTAAAAAATGAAAGAGCAGAGTTCAAGGTTTCACAGAGGATGGCTGAACATCCATGCACAGTGTATTGGGGAATAATGTAACGTAGTAGGGTTCAGTATGCTAAACTTATCTTCCTACTAAGTTGCTCTAAAAAAGTGTGACCTAAATTTCCCTGTTCACATATGGCACCAAGACCTGGACAAAGTGTTATATTTAGAAATTTGACAGAAGCTAAGCTTGGCTCTCAAGGTTACTTAGCTAGAAGCTATTGGCAGGTGAAGTAATAAACAGGACACAGTTACATTCTGGCATTTTTTAAATACTTGATTTAAATAGGACAAATTTTGGGTCTCCACAGAAAAAAGGGTTACAACGTAATGGTATCTCAACTGGGGCCATCATTATCTTATGTATTTCAAGTAGCCAACATAGAATGCAGAAGGGGAATACACTCCCTCACCAACCTCCTGAGGAAGTGACATCCAAGTGGATAATGAAAAGCCCAAGAGGTCTTTGACAAAGTTCAACATGCAAATGCAAAGCTTTGGGGGTTCAGGGAATTTGATAGAAATTGATTGGAGTGAGAAGCAACCATTACTTGAGTTATATCTGTTACTCGGTTGGCAGGGGGGGTGGGGCGAGTGGAGTTCGAAAGTTTTCCAAAACTTGATGTTGAGACCACTATTATTTCTATTCAATGCTAAATAGAATTAAATTTGCAGGTAATACCAAACTCAGCAGCCCAGTGAAATTGGAAGGTGCAACTCAGAAATTACAGAATGAGCTGAATAAAGTAAACAAGAGGGAAGAACTGGTTGAGTCCTGAAGGGCATATCTGCCAGACTGTGCCTATGGCAGGTGGTGAAAGAACCAAGATGGAAAAACCTACTTTGACTTGTCCTCCCTCATCTACATGTCGCAGCTGCTTCCATCCATGACATTATTGGTAGGAATGACAACTGCACAGTCTTTATAACACCAGGTCACGTCTGCACACTGAGGAAACCCTCCATTATGTTGTGGGCACTATCAGCATGCTAAACAGGATATATTCAGAACAGATCCAGCAGCTCAAAACTGAGCATTCATGAGCTGCTGTGACCATCGCCTGCTGGCGAAGTACTCAACTATGATCTGCAACCTCATGACCCAGCATAACTCTCATTCTGCTACTATTATCAAGGCAGGGGATGAACCCTGCTTCAATGAGCAGTGCAGGACAGCATTCCAGGAGCTTATCCAGGCATATCTAAAAATGAGATGTCAACCTGGTGAAGCTACAACACAGGCATGCCAGACAGGAGAAGTACATGCAAAAGAGCAAAGTGATCCCACAACCAAGGAAAGAGATCAAAAATCATCAGTCCTGCTACATCTATTCATCAATGGTGATGGACAATTAAACAACTAACCAGAGGTCTAGACACCACAAATATCCCCATCCTCGATGATGACACAGCCCAGCAAATGGCAAAGCTGAAGCATTTGCAACCAGCTTCAGCCAGAAATTTGGAGTGGATGATCCATCTTGGATTCCTCCTAAAGTACCCAGTATCACAGATGCCAGTCTTCAGCCAATTCGATTCACTCCACATAATCAAGGAACGGCTGAACGCACGGGATACTGCAAAGGCTATGGGCCCTGACAACATCCTAGCTGTAGTACCGAAGACTTGTGCTCCAGAACTAGACACACCCCTAGCCAAGCTCTTCCAGTACAGCAACAACACTGGTATCTGCCCAGCAATGTGGAAAATTGTCCGGGTATTTCCTGTCCACAAAAAGCAAGATAAATCCAATCTGGCCAATTACTGCACCTTCAGTCTGCTCTCAATTCTCAGCCCAGTGATGGAAGGTGTCGTTGACAGTGCTGTCAAGCAGCACTTACTCAGTAATATACTGTTCACTGATGTTCAGTCTGGGCTCCGCCAGTGCCACTAGGCTCCAGACATTACATCCTTGAGCCAAACATGGAAAAAAGAGCTGAATTCCAGAGGGGATGTGAGAGTGACTGCCCTTGATATCAAGGCAGCATTTGACCAAGTGTGACATCAAGGGACCAGAGCAATGGGAATCAGGGGAAAAGCTCTCCACTGGTTGGAAATATATCTTAGCACAAAGGAAAATGGTTGTGGTTGTTGAAGGCCACAGCCCCAGGACATTACTCCAGGAGTTCTGCAGGATATTCGCCGAATCATCTTCAGCTGCATAGTCAATAACCTTCTCTCCAACATTAGATCAGAAGTGAGGATGTTCACTGATGATTACACAGTGTTCAGTACCATTTGCAACTTCTCGGTTACTGAAGCAACCAGTGTCAGCATGCATCAAGACCTGGATAACACTCTGGCTTGGGCTGATAAGTGGCAAGTAATATTAGCACCATACAAGTGGCAGGCAATGAACACCACCAACAAAAGAGAATCTAACCATCTCCCCTTAACATTCAACCACACTACCATCGCTGAATCCCACACCAACATCCTAGGGGGTTACCACTGACTAGAAACATAAATGGACCAACCATTCACTGGTAAATATTATGGCTAAAAGAACAGTCAGAGACTGGGAATTCTGTAATGAGTAACTCCTTTCCTGACTCCCCAAAAGTCTGCTCACCATCTACAAGGCACAAATCAGGAATCTGATGGAATACTCTCCACTAGCCTGGATAAGGGCAGCTCCACCATTTGTCAAGAAGCTCAACTTCAACTAAGATAAAGCAGTCTGCTTGACTGGCACCCATCTACCACCTTAAACATTCACTCCACCACTGGCACACGCTGTAAGCAGTGTGTACCATCCGCAAGATGCACTTCCAAAACCCTGCAACATCTACCAACTAGAAGCCAATGGAAACATCATCACCTGCAAGCTCCCTTCAAAGTCCCATCCATCCTGGCTTAAACTACATCACCACTCCTTCACTATCGCTGGGTCAAAATCCTGGAATTCCCTCCCTAATAGTACTGTGGGTGTACTTACACCACATGAACTGCAGTGGTTCAAGAGGGCCGCCCACCATGACCCTCTGAAGGGCAATTAGAGATGAGCAATTCATGTCAGGCTTGCCAGAGACATTCACATCCCATGAGCAAATGAAAAGAAAAACAGCAGACAAATGTAAAGTACTGCACATAGGAAAAAGTAAAAGAAAACACAAGTACTCATAGTTAATATTAAATAGCTAAGCATGAAGTTGAAAGTGATCTCGGAGATCTTGCTGGCTTATTGTTTAACGTGCAATCTACATAGAGCAGCAATACATGATACTAACTGAATGTTAATTTACGTAGCTAATATAATGGAATGCAAGTCACAGGAAGTCATTAGTAAACTGAATTGTGCCCTGGTGAGGCAGCATCTTGAGTAATGCGTCCAGTTTCAGTCACCAACGTAGAGGGAGATATTGAAGCACTGGAGGGAGTGCAGAAAAGCACCTTGAGGCTGATCCCTATTGTGAAAGGTCTAAATTAGGAGGAAAATTGGAGAAAGATTAGCTTTTCGGTTTAGAAACATAGCACCCAAGGTTATAGAGGTACAGTATATAAGATGGTTAAGGGAATTGAAAAGGTAGGTCCAGAATATTACTTTAAGCTAAATCGAGACAGTAAGATAAGGAGGTATAAATTTCAACTAGTTAAAAGTAAATTTAGGACTAATGTCAGAAAAGAAATTGTCATACTAAGAGTGATGAATGTATGGAATAAACTTCCAAGAAGAGTGGCGAATGCAATAACCCTGGAATTTTTGATTTGTTCTTGCAAAGTTGGCAATGTTGATAAGGCTGTATCTATTGCTTACCCCTAGTTACTGTGCTATGATGGTAATGGATTTTATGAACAGCTGCAGGCTTTCTGTAACCGGTGTCCCACAACACTATAAAGCCAGGAATTTGAGGATATTGACCCAGCAATAATGAAGGAACATCAATATAAGCTGTTACTACTGGGATGGGAGGAGTGCGCAGTTTATCTAGTCCCACTGTTCCACAGGTCACACTATTTGTTTAAAAGTTTAATTCACTCACCAAAATGGCATACAAACAAATAAAGGACAAATGGATAGGGTCTCTGCAGAGATGGGCGGTTGGAGAAAAGACTTCATAAAACAAAGGGTAATGTTTGCAAGGTTTTGACACTGTCGATCTGGAGCTCCCTCATGTGAAGACAGATCGCTAGTCCCTGTAGATGCATGGAGGTTCTCATCAACAGAGCTTCAGTGTGGAGGAAAATAGAACTGGATCAATCCTTCTTGCCTCAGTCTCTCGGGTTTCCAAAGACAGACAAATTCCACTGAGGTGAGGATTCCTACCTGAATACTGATAACCACTCTATTTCAAGCAAGACAAGGAGAGGGTGAGCTGGTCAGCTTCACTTTCTCAGTTCATTCACAACTGAGTTCACAAAAGCCAGGTCAAAACTTAAGGCTCCTCCATCAGGTGGCTTCCAGTAAATCACTAGGCCTTTGCCTTTAAACAGTTTGTTTTCATCAATTAAAGTAATTGCAGTGCAAACAAGCATGCAGATCTCCCCCTCTCAAGTACCATGCTGGTCAGATGATTTCTTGGAAAAGGTATGCTTGCTCCCAATCCAGAGGTGAACATGACCTTTCTTAAAAAAAAAATCCCAGTGTCTAAATAATGCAATGTCCTTACAAATTTTAAAAGAAAAATACAGTTCTTGAAGATATGTTTCCCAACAAAGTGCAAATCAGAATGCAACTTGGAGGGGAATTTGGAGGCGATTGTCTTTCCTGATATTGCTGCTATTGTCCTTCTCAGTAGTAGAGATCACTGGGAAGGAGGTACTGTTGACGTATCCGTGATGAATTTGCGCAATGGATCTTGTAGATTGCATATAGTGCAGCCACAATGCTCCAGGGAGCGCAGACATGCAGTCTAGTGGCAACTGTCCTGATTAAGAAAACTGTTCTGTTCGAAGTTGTGTTGAATGGCCTGCCTCAT
The DNA here is from genome assembly GCF_964194155.1 of Cetorhinus maximus. Taxonomy (NCBI): domain Eukaryota; kingdom Metazoa; phylum Chordata; class Chondrichthyes; order Lamniformes; family Cetorhinidae; genus Cetorhinus; species Cetorhinus maximus. The sequence goes on from NC_135904.1 coordinate 13,499,838, forward strand.
TCCTAACTAACTTGTGAGTTATATACTGTAAACTAGAGGAATTCCAGAAGTGGCACAGCTGCAGGAATTCCACCAAACACCAACAAAGATAACATGAACTGCAAGTTCTGTGGACATGCATGCTGATCCTGCATCAGACTTTTCAGTCATGAGAGGACACACAGAAGATGAAGAAACTTACGGCTTGGACAAACTTGAACAAAGGAGTCTACCACTACTGTAAACTTATTACTCAACAGTTAATTGAAGTTAGAAGAGAGAGAGAGAGAGAGAGAGAGAGGGAGGGAGGGTAAGAGACAATGACATTGCTAAAAATGCTTATCAATAGTCAATGGACCAATGGGGAGAAAGAGAAAAAAATAATAGCCAGAGATACACAGCAAGGCAAAGCAGAGAAAGAACACTTCACAAATAACGCTGCATTTGAGATTTCAAAATCATAAAGTATATAAATCAAAAAAAAATCAGTTCATATTGTAGCAAGAACAATCATCCAACTGTCATTGTAACATTGTTCCCCTCTGGCTCAAAAGATGCTGTGTAATCTAATGGGGAAGTGTTCTTTTATGGATTTAGAGTACAGTTTAATAAATCAAAAAAAAATCAAGTTTCCAAACCATACCAGGGCATTTTACACTTAATGAGGTTATTACATGCACTCTATTGTTGCAGAGGATAAAGAATCTTATATAATACTTTACTGAGAAGGTTATGTCTCTTAAATACAGCTCAGCTTTAAGTGAAATGCAAAACATTCCAGTCTCTGAGCAACTGTGAATATATTTAATCAGTTTTGTCCAAGGATCTATTAAAAAGAATCCTAGTTTTCCTATTTTCAATATGTAAAACAAAATACCTTTTCTTAGCAAGCTGAATAACTAATACATTTCTTCATTTTACACGGGGAATTGTGATCTGGAATACACTGCCTGAAATTAATGGTGGGAATAGATTTAACAACATTAAAAAAATGGACACAGTCGAGATAAAATTTACAGGATTATCTATGGGGCAAGAGCAGGGGACTGAGATCAATTGGATAGCTCCATAATGGGCTGAATGGCCTCCTTCTGTGCTAGCTCATTCTGTAATTCATTTTCAGCAAAGGCATTTACTGGGCAGAGCTGGAGGTGAAGTCAATCCGAAGCAACAATCAACATAAAAGAATTGCAGAATGTAAAATATTCCCACTAACAAAATGCATCCTTTTGCAATCACAACTGATCTTTCTGTTACCTGCTTTAACAAAGCTAATTATATTTTTACATAAAAAAGCAAGAACACTGCAGAACAGAACAGCTGTGCATCCAGAATCCTTCACAGAGTTATCAACAGAGGCATACTGGGAAGGCATTCTTCCACAGTTCCACCTTCTATTATAGCATTCATTGGCGAGGGGGCAAGAGGGGAAATAAATGGTACATGATAATAACACACGCAGGATGAGGGAAAATACAAATATACTTTAAAAAGAGAATCTCATTTCAATTCAAGCTGCATTTCAGCCCTATTGTGCACATTCTGATCCAAATGCCAGGCTGACAGAAGGAGCATGCCCATGCATTGCACCTTTTTCAATTAAACAAAAGCTTGGGGACAGCCTTTCCCTGGTAATGGAAAGCAAAAGCAAGATGGCAGCTTCCACAAGTATGCCGATGACATGCAGCTCTACCTCTCCACCGACTCTCACTGCCTCTGTGCTGCTAGTCCTATATTGAAGCTTTGATAAACCATAACTCCCTCCACATCAGGCTTGGCTCAGTGAGTGGCACCCTCTCCCGAGTTAGAAAGATGTGGGCTCAAGCTCTGTGCCCTCCTGGCTCCTGTCTTGGTCTGAACCAGACTGTTTATAACTTTTGACATGTTGTTATATATTTCTTGTGCCTACTGCCAACTCTCACTGCCTCTGTGCTGCTAGTCCTAACATTGTTGGTCTCTATATCTACCCTCAGCCCAACAGTTGCTGAAATCCTCATCCTTGCTATGAGTCCTCTGGACTCAATTACTCCAGCGTTCTCGTGGCCAGCCTCTCATTCACCATGCTCCGTAAATTCAGCTCATGAAAAACTCTGTAGCCCATACCCTATCCCACACCAAGTCACGCTCAGCCATAATACCCATTCTTGCCGATCTAAGTTAACATCTGCCCCTGAATCCACTGCTTTGCTTCAAACTTAACATTCTCACCTTGCTGTTCAAATTGCTCCATCACGTTAACCCGTCCTGCTTCTGTAACCTCCTCTAGCCCCCTAACCCCACTCCAAACTGTTCCCTTTTCCACTCCCTTCTCCCTGCTACTGCCAGCGGTGCTTCCAGGTACCTAGGCCGCACAAAGGAACTTTCTCCATAAAGCTTTCTGTCTCTCCACTTCCCTCACCTCTTTTAAGACTCATTTCTTTGATCAAGCCTTTGGCCACTCTTTCTAATCTCTCCTCCTTTTCACCAGCTTTTCTTGCACTTCTGTGAAGTTCCTTTTCACATTTTTTTCTACGTTCATAGTGCTACATATATTATTGCAAATTATTCTTGTTCAATGCAAATTAACTAAAAATTGAGGATACAAACTAAAGTTAAAAACTGCATTGCTCCATCACGATGAGTTGCAAATCACATATGAACATACGAATTAGGAGCAAGAGTAGGCCACTCAGCCCTTCTAGCCTGCTCCACCATTCAATGAGATCACGGCTGATCGGATTGTAACCTCAACTTCACATTCCCAGTATTAAACAATTACAGCAGCGTAACTTTGATTGTTCCATCCATTAATTAACGATCTTCAAAACCATCAAATCTTACACAGATAGACAACCAACACTAACCTGCGTCCTTTCTGGTGCTGGACAGCCTGACAGGCCGTCTGCATGAAGACAATGCCTCTTAATTCTGGAAACTCAAGTATCTCCAGATAATCTTGCACCACTTTCCAGTCAGGTATCACGTAATGAGTTGCACTTTCTGACAGCAATTTCCCTTCTGAAACATTAAGTTAATACAGAATTAAGCAACTAGCAAAAAAAAAAAGAAAATTCCAGTTTAACAGTATGTTAGTTGCGAGAAAAAAAACACTGGGTTTTCAGACTTAGACTAGTATCCCCATGTTTAGATAAATGTAAAGATTGCATCGTGCTATTAGAAAGACCAGGGAGTTCTTCCAACGTCCTGGCCAACGTCTCTCCGTCAACTGACATCATTAAAAGCAGATTATCCAGTTACTCATTTAGTTGCATTGGAGAGATATTTCTGGGTGAAAATTGGCTCCCAGATTTACTTGCATAACAACATTGACTGCACTTCAAAAGTAATTCATCAATTATATTGCATTTTGGGACTTCCCAAGGAGATGAAAGACATGTACAAATGAAAATTCTTTCTCGATTAGAAATTGTTCTATCCTGATCGTGAATATTTTTGAAATATTATTTTATTCAATTCTTACTGTACCAGCCTTGGCTCAATGGGTAGTAATTTCTCACCTCTTAGTCAGAAGGTTAAATGTTCAAGTCCCACTCTGGAAATTTGACTACTTAACCTAGGCTAACATTCCCAGTGCAGTACTTGAAGAAGTGCTGCACTGTCAGAGGTACTATCTTTCAGATGAGACATGAAATCTTTCAGGTGGGCATAAAAGATCCCACAGCCACTATTTCAGATAAGAACAAGGGAGTTCTCCCTGGTACCGTGGCCAATCAACATCCTTCAGTAAGCATCGCAAGAACAGATTATCTAGTTAGTATCACATTGCTGTTTGTGGGATCTTGCTGTGTGTAAACTGGCTGCTGTGTTTCCTACATTACAACAGTGACTAAACTTCAAAAGCACTTCATTGGTTGTAAAGCGCTCTGGAACATCCAGAACATTGGATGCAAGTCTCTCTTTTCTCCAGGGGTTTAAATTTTACTAAGAGTTATTAGTAATGACTGTGCCACCTCCTTCATACTTTACCATTGTGGCACTGGGACTGGCACAGGGAGCTGTTACAGGGAACAGACTCTCTGAGGTAATGCTCCCTCACAACACGAACAGATTTCCCTTTGCAGCTCCTCAGGTGCAGCACCTTCTCCGTTTTTATCATTGTACGGCCGGAAACAAGTGAAGTGGCCAGAAATAGGCGCCTTTTCCTATCGTCAAAGTCGATTCCCCGCCAAGTCCCGAGGAAACCACGCTCTGCGGATGTAAACAACTCGGAAAAGAACCTCCCGCCTTCCTGCCGCCCATTTTCTGCCCGTCTAACCCGGAAGTGCTTTCCGCGGCAATGTAAACGTTACCCGGAAGTGTTATGTCGCGCTGCGGGGCAGAACGGGACACTGCGGGGCAAAGATCTAGGACGCACGCGCAAACATAGATAGCGCTCATCCAATTCGAACTCGGTTCCTCTCCTGCAGAATAGATAGAGGCGACCTACTTTTTATATGCTTCGCTCTTCAGAATAAACAAATCGCCGCGTTTGAACAAATTTCATTTGTTAAAGAAAATGAATCCATTCTTTTGGATTGCATAATTTTCTTTTGGCAAACATTTTCCTACCTTAGCAACTCTGCTTAGCAATGAATATTGGAGAGTTTCGCTATTTGAGGCTGACCTCATATGCATTTGCAGTACAGAAAGTAGAACATGTCGTAGATTTTTGCCTGGTATTCAATGTTAGTACAAGAAGACAGAACTTGAAGATTTGTCCTAAGAAATGCCTAATAGTTTGAAAATCCAGAAGTCGCTAGAAAGGTAACGTTAGATTTAAAGAGGAGTAAAACGTACAAGAAAAGGAGGGAATGTTTATTAGGCTACCTTTATACTCCCGCTACCAGTCTCGGATCATTCTGAGAAAGAAGCTTTATGTGCGTATACTTGGACGATCGAATACCCCCGGCCCAAACTTACAAGAGGATACAGTAGAATGCTATAAGCTGAAACATATAAAGTTCAGTTTGCTTGAAGATAAAGTGGCAATTCCTGGCAACTCGGTATCTGGACCATTCCTTGGTGCTTGATGTCAAAGGGAATTCCCCAGTACTGACAGTCCTCATCCCTCATGTTCTGAAAAATCCTGGTGATGAGAAATTGTCATTACATAACTCGCATCACATTAAAAACCTGTTAGTTTCTTCTGAATTTCTTCCATTTAAAGAACAGCAACAATCCTTATTTTAAAAAAGATTGCATTTCTCCCAACTAGTCGTGCCTCTCTTCACATTATCTGTGGGGCAGAAGAGGCACAGATGCGACAACAAAACACGCCTTCCACTGCCTTGGATTGATGAGAGGTTCCAGATGGAAGTAAATACCACAATAGTCAACTCGCACAGTATGAAGGATTGGGGTTTGCGGGGGTGTTGGCTTATGTAGGGTTAATTTTCTTTTAAATTAAACTCGCATCGTTTTTATTTGTCAGATCATCGAGGTTGAAGCAAAGTCATTTTCATGTGGGAATGCGCAGCAAGTCGATCAGCACCTGAGCCAAAAGGAAAGGTTAATTTTTCGAGTGACCCTGATGATGGGCTCTGACCCCACTGCTAACCTTTCTTTCTCTGTGAAGTGGTGATGGACGTGCTGGACATTTTCGGCATTGAATGGTTTGCTTCAGTTCAATATGGTAAACGATTGAGGGCGCTGTTTGTTCAGAATCGAGCACCATCTCACTGAGGATAAAGCAAGACCGCTAAAATATAACTTTATTTTCTTAGGAAAGTAACATTTGCACGGTACATTTAACGTGACAAATCTCCTACAACTGGGGGTCAAATTCTAGCTAAGGCAAAAAGGAAATTAGAGGAAGTAACTCAAGGTGGTGTGCAGAGATAGGTTTTTACGGAGGTTTTAAAGGTGCTTTCTTCTGTTCCAAAATGCCACAGAACACGGAGCCGGTATCTAATCATCAGTGCAGTAAATATAAACCGCGTCGCCTCTGTACTGTGCTGCTCCTTATCTCTCTCTCCAAAGCTTCAGTAAGCAAAGCACTTTTTGAAAGCATACAAGAGTATATATGATTTTCTTTTCATCCAACCAGAAGCAGAATATATGGGCAAGTACCGAGCACCAATAGGAACTCATTGTGACCAGTTCAATGGAGAATTCCCCGAGGCGTTTGCAGTATGGTGTAAGGGATTACTTGCTGTATGTAATAAATGCATCAATGCAATGGCCGCGGTATAGTGTCCAGGGAGTGACATATATCCCGGACAAGTTATTGCAATGCTGTGTTAAGATCATGATTTCGCCTCCCGATTTCGTCCAATTTAGAACAGGTATGAGGACGTGAACTGAAATGTAAGTACGAGAGTTCTAATAATTTGTGCTCCTTCTATTGTATCTGGGAAGTTAGAAATACATGTTTAAAAATATAGAATTTAAAAAGTCAAATATTTTTTATTTATAAATTAAACGGTTCTTAATTTAAATATCGCTCCATTGGGTCACCTCCAGAATTATCTCGTTCTTTATTTGAAGCATCTTCTAACCAGTAATGCTTCTAGAGCGGATGCTGTAATTGTGATTAACTTTATGCAATTAGAATTTCGGGAAGATTTAGGGGTACCATTGCGGTGTATTTCTGATAATTAATTTGCGGAAGAAGTAGTCAAGGCTTTGCAGGGGCAACTGGCTTGAGCTACTGAACCTTAAAATGCCAAGCCTAGGATTTGGTTCACGGGCTAAAATAACATTTGTCAGTGAAAAAAATCTCCTGATAATGGTATCTGCCAACTTCTTTCGGTTCATCCTTTGTTGAGTAAAACGCCAAAACATAAACTAACAGAATGTTAGGAATGCATTTCCTACACTTCAAACATACTTCCTTGACTGGAAAGCTGGTTCATCCTTGAGGTCGCGAGAGGCGCTATATAATGCAAGACTTTGTTTATCTTTAAGAGGAATATCGCTTGATAAAGTGCGTTGGATGGAGTATTTCGCCGTGTTCGCACAGGGAAAGCACAAATGTTTCATTCGTGTTATTTTAGACCCAGTAAAACGATTGAGATAAAAAATATTGAAAACACGCTGCAAAAATTGTAGTTGTAGCGTTCAATGTGTGCTTGTGGGTGGGATGCATCTAACTGTGCCAACAATAACATATCTGAACACTCTGTAATAGTTCCACACTACTTGTGTGAAAGGGGTCTTGACGCTAAACCTTCATCACAATGTCAACTTACGTTACATGTGAAAAAAAAAGCTGGCTTCTGACAACTCATTTCCTCCTGGAGAACCGTGTGTACATTTCAGGTTACTTCATCTCTTCGTTTTCCCTGATCATGATTTCTCAACAATCACACAAAGACTGATACTAACAGAGGGAACTTGCGGATCAGGAGTATGATTCTTATTTTCAAAAAAATACTTTTATTCATAAAATTTGTAAAAAAAAAAATGCAGTTTGATGTTAGATTTAATTTATTTCAAGACAGTATGTGGCAACCTTAGGTGCCCTACTACACTTACAATTGCATGTTATATTAAAATATATATTTCACGTCAAACGCTCTTTGCATACCGCCGGAGGGGATTCGCACGGTTTTCAGCTCCTCGATGTAATATGACGGGAGGCTTTTATATGAAAGATGAATCGTGGGGCAGCCACAGGCTCAATTAGGATGAGAGTTGCAAACTGCTACATCCGATGCCTCTTTGAACTATGCATGGACGTTGAGAAGCATATTGAGATGAGAAAACCCGCAGCTGCTGGAAATCTGAAATAGAAGCAGATGACGTTGGCAATGTAGTTGACAGAGAGAGGTTCATGTGGTGCATTCTGGAGACGGTACAATCATTGGGGCAAGTTTGCACCACAACACAAACTTTTGCAGGATGTCCGGATTATATTAGCTTTTAGATCCAGTGTTTGACATAGGATGTGGCAGCAAGTACAGCACTTTTTATGCAGCGCCCTGAACTTCGAAAAAATGCTCCAAGTAGGTTCCCAGAGGGACCAAGAGAAAACAAATGCTGAGCCAAAAAACGGGGTATAATTTTCACTCCTTCTTGGGATGTGAGCGTCGCTAGTATATTGCCCATTCCAAATTTCCCTTCAGAAGGAGATGGAACCAAAGGTTTGGTCAATAAATGGCGTTCAGTGAGGCAAGGACACTTCACACTCCTAAGCGGTCACTCCACCTCTCTCGGACACAGCAGGTTTTACATTCATCTCCTCAACTGCACAATCTGTTAGATACAGAAAAAATACTACAATGGTAGAAAAAGGAATCAAAGGAACCATTTAATTTAATAAAGCGCCAAGACAAAGGATGCACAAATCCCCAAACTGTGTAGCTCTGTCCTGCTCCAATGTAAACGCCCCAGACTTTGAAACAAACCCTGATTTAAGATTTAAAAACAGAAAATGTTGGAAATACTCAGTAGATGAGGCAGCATCTGTGGTGAGAAAAACACAATTCAATTTTCATGTCGGTGACCTTTCGTCGGAACTGAATTGAGGCTTGCTGCCTTTCCTAGTCTGGTATCCGCCACCAGCTGCAGAAACACTCAAGGTCAATAAGGGCTCTCCTAGCAACACCGCATTGTTGGTGGAAAAATGCATAACTTCTTTTACTCTGGGAAAAGTGAAAGAATATGAAGTAGCAGATGTAAGATGTGCAGTTCAGTTTGAAACACATTTAGTTAAACATTCAATAAACTACTGTTTACTGTAAGAGGGATCCTTGAAAAACAGAAATAGGTAATGTGGCCAACTTTAGATGAAGCGGAGTCAAACAATTTAATGGAGGGCGGATTTTTAAAATGTACTGTTTGTTTTAAATCATAGTTTAACGCAGTTAATTGACTAAATAACTTCAAAATGGGTGACATGTCAAAAATCACCAACTCTCCTCAAAACACAGTAAAAATAAGCTCGAGAGGAAAATAGAAACAGATTATAGTATATAGAAACAGAGCTGATGTGCAGCTATTCCTATCTTTGGTTTATAAAACAGAAGATTCGAAAATGACTTTTCGTAACATTGCATATTAACGAAAAAGCTAAATCAGCTTAGGCTGCTGCATAAGGCGTCCGCAAGGAAGTGATGGTCTAAAACAAAATCACATTTACTGGTTTCCTTTGCAAAGATACAACGGAACGTGAGATGCACATGGTCCAACACTGACCTTTTTGTGTCGCAATAAGTTTGTGCGCGCGCGGGTCATCGCGGGTGCAGCACGTGGTCCGGGGGCGGGGCCACTGGGTTAGAAAGGGCGCGAGCGCCGCACGCGAGCGGAGAATGGCGGTTGCCAGCCCCACAACAAACACCGCCCCCCCGCCCCGACCCACAAGGCCCCGCGACGCACCCCCCTCCCCCTGGCTCTGGGGAACCGCCTCCCCATCTCCTCCTCGCCCCCTCCTTTCCCCAGTCTCTGGGGAACTTCCTCTCTTTTACCACCGCCCCCCCGCCCAAACCAGGCTCCGGGGAACTCCTTCCCCTCTCCCACCTTTCCCCTCTGTCCCCCCTTCCCCTCTCCCCCCTTCCCCTTGCTCCCTTCCCCTCTGATCCCCCCTTCCCCCTCCTTCCCTTCTCACTCCCAGCCCCCCTTCCCATTCCCCATCTCGCCCTTTCCCACTCTCCCCCTCCCCCCTCTTTCTCCCCCTTTCGCCTCCCTCTCTCCCCGTTCACTCCCACTCCACCTCCCACTCCCAGCCCCTCTCCCCCCCGGGGAGCTATTCCCCCGTCCCCCCATGGAACTGTCCAACCTCCCCCAGTAACAATGATCCCACCCTCCCCCTCCTCCTCTCCACCTGGGAAACTCTCCTCCCCTCACCCCGAGAAGCTCTACCCGGCCCCCCACCCACCCCCCAC